>NC_068935.1:39802535-40105565 GCF_023091745.1 Budorcas taxicolor
CAGAGGAGCCTGGCAGACCATGGTCCATTGGGTTGCAGAGTCAGACACGACTGAGCAGCTAAGCACACACCATTTTACATTCCCACCAGAGGTTTATGAAGTTTCCAGTTTCTCCACATCCTTGCCAATAAACTGATTCGTAGAAAAAGTGACAAGAGCATAGACACAGGGGAAAGTTATGAGGAAGAAACGTGGTGAGGGAATCAGAACAGAGAAAACAGACAAAAGAGGGCTGAAAGGCTGGTGATCTCAAAGAAACCAAGACTTCAGGAACTTTAGACATTAAGCTTGTCTGAGTTTAAAATCCCTGATCTTCCAACTCTTCTATGTGAGAAACAAATGATGGAAATGAGGGGAAAGTTAGGTTAAATAAAGAAGATAGGAAAACACTTATTGAGGTCATTCTTTTTCTATTGAGGCTGAAATAACAAAGTCCCAGTTTAGGCACTGGACATGCAAAGCCATGTCTGATCCTTGAAGAGAGCATAGTTCATTTTTTATCCTAGACTGAAGCTATGCTCTCCCATCTGCCACCACCTTGCCACTATGACCTCTGTGTGTGCTCAGTCGTGGCCAACTCTTTACAACACCATCTATCCCCTCTACTCAGGTACAATGGAGTAGCAACATCTCATCCAGGGTTCTGCCTCTCCATATTTGGGATTCCCCACTCATTTGTGCTCTATGCTGTAAAAGATGCCTTAATCATATTTCTGGAGCTGGAGATGAGAGCATTAGAGGCTAATGGTGTTGTTAGTTATTACAAATGGTGTTTTTGATTTGTGAGTAAGGAAGTGAAAGTTACATCCTTCACATATGAAGAATTTTAATTCCAATACTCACTGTGTCTTTCTCATGGAATGCAGTTGCAAAGCTTTGCAAAACTTCTCCTGTTAGTGGCCGGGATTGTTATTGCTCCCTATTTTTTCAACTGTGTAAATGAAAACTACTGCCTGGCATTTTCCTTAGATGAGATTTTTACTAATCATGGAAATTTTTTCACAAATACCTTTTATGTACATTGTCTTACTGAGTTCTCACAATAGGGCAGATAGGAAGAAACCGTGATTACCTTTAGGTCATACATGAGGAAACTGAGGCTATATTTCTTTGGGCTGAATCAGAGGTTCAAGTTAAAAATATGTAAATATTGTTGGATAAACATAAGAACTCCCTGCTCTCAAGAGAATACCTACTGCAGGTGAATGGAGGGGAGGATGGACAGGTGCAGGGTTTTCAATGCTGGCAATTATCAAGTAGAAAGGGAGACAGCCATCTATCCAGATGGTTTAGACTAATGATTCCCAACATGTTCCATGTTATGACACACTAATTTTGTCTAATTCTACTAATTCCCCGAAGCAATATGTGGGTTCTTAAAAGTAATTAAAGTAGAATTAAATATTATGTTAATTAAACATGCCTTTAAATGAATTTTGAATGATGTAAATTGGTTTTACCCCTTGGGATAACTCCAAATTGCCTCTACTAATTTTGTGACAACTCTGAGTAGGAACAAAACTAGAGGACCAAACCAGAATATCATCAGATCCCTGAGCTTGTGTCTTAGGAGGTTTATCCCAGATGCTTTTGGGGAACTATGGAAGGAAACGAATGTTAGAGCAAAGTTCATTCTCCTAGAACTGACTGATCCTCCACAGAGTTACCTTTATCTTAACTCTTCTCTTGGGCTAATGACCCTCCTCTATGCCCTCCTTGTTTTCCAAGCACCGCAGACCATGAACTCTGCTACTGATGACGCATTTGTGATACTCCTCCTTTGATGAAGCTGCCATGTTTTTCTCCTTATCCTCTGTGACTTTGAAGCCTTTAACTCCCTCTACACTGCATTCACAAACACTCATCATCCTCACCTCACCATCAGAAGCCTCTCAGCTCCAGGGCAAACACAAGTCTTTCATGCCCCGGCCTCCTACTGACTGCTCTCAGCCTCAGTTATGGAATCATGGCGTTCACCTGCTTTTCTCCCTCTGTCCTTGGGAGGGACACTCACTGGGCTGACACAGGCTGGCTTTAGTGTTCTACACCGAAATAATATGCCTGTTCAACTCCATAACCTGAGGGAAAATGTCTGGTAAAATCTTTTAGAACATCAGCTTTTTCTCTTTTCCACTAGTTCAAACGAAAGTATCATTTAAAGTCTTTGTGCTCTCATGAGATTTTATCATAGAATATAATTCTTCTTTCAAGTAACTTCATTTAACCAAGGCTCATGGCTTCCCAGGTGACGCAGTGGTAAAAGAATCTGACTGCCAATACAGGTGACACAAGAGATATGGGTTAGATCTCTGGGTTGGTAAGATCCCCTGGAGTAGGAAGTGGCAACCCATTTCAGTATTCTTGCTTGGAGAATTCCGTGGTCTGAGGAGCCTGGTGGGCTATAGTCTAAGGGGCTGCAAAGAGTCGGACATGACTGTTCACAACATAGCACTCATGAATTTAACAAAATACAGTCATATTCCAAACTGCGTATTTCATCTTTTGCTTTGAACACATTGATAGAAGCTATATGTTCTTCTTATCGATTTTTTCAAAGTTCTTTGTTAACCATTTAGTCCTGAGAGTTCATCCATACAGTGGGTATTATGAAACCATTAAACTCAAGAGGAACAATGCTTATTGACTTGCATATTTTTTTAACGTATTTCAAGTGAAAAGAACATGGCACAAAATAATATTACATCATTATTCTACTAGAACTACATTTATAGACACACATGTATGCATGCATTTAAAAGTATAACACAAAAAAAGACATATAACAAAGTACTGGCAATTGTCTCTAGGTGCTGAGTCATAGTCATCTTACTTCTCTGTATTTTCCACTTTCTCAATAATGAGCACACCATTCTCTTACAATCAAGAAAAAAGTAATTTTAGATAATTCAATTAGTTATCAGGGTCAATCAGCATGTGTGGAAAAGGTGGCAGTTCTTACTGAAGAGAAATTAACACCTTTATTGTTGTTTTGAATTGAGGTTACATTTTTTTAGGTAGGAACAGATCTCTAAAATTAAAATGTGAATTAGTGGGAACTTCCTGAGTTTGAAATAGTCATTTCACATACCTCCTTTCAAGAAAAACATCAAGTAAAATCCATTTCTGCTTGCCTTTTTCTTTATGTACTTAAAACTTTTCTTCTCTGGGGCCCATATTTTATGCTCCTCAAGAGAAAGGGTTATTTCCCACCTCTCTCCCCATTCTCTTCTCTATGCTTCTAATACAGCCTAGAATAAGTTTGTATACACCATGAACACTTAGAAAATATTTGTTGTTGGACTTGCTTATTTCTGTTTTCCATTAGTCCCAGCTCAGCCATGGTCTCAGAATTCTACGAAACGGCTTCTGCCTCTTCAGAAGCCTGGTATCTGTTCCCAGTGCCCCACTTTGGTGTTCTGGCTCCACTTGGGCAGTGAGAGAGACCTCAGCCACTTCCAAGCTCCAGGATTTCTTCCCTTGCATGGACGGTAGATTTCCTCCAGCCAGTCTCCCTAACCCAAGGAGGCTTGAACAGGAGGCCATTCAAAATCCAGGAGGCAAGACACTTTCCTCCCTGAATGGTGAGAATTGGAATATTTCCTGCCATATCAATAAACAAGGATGTCAACATCATCACTGATCCCAGCCCTCCAGGGCAGTCAGGAAAGAGAAGAATACCTAGGATCAGCAGCATTAAGCTGTAGCCACTCCCTACACCTTGAGGTGCTCAGGATGTGAAAAATACAGGATACTGGCCCCAGATAACTGGGATGCATATGAAAGGAATGATTTCAGTGAGCCCAGACTCTCGCATCTTCCCATACAAAGCAAAGTGCTACATTATTAACTTGGGATATCTGGTTTTCTTTAATTCACAAAAATACTTTTGATGTTCAGACTGTGCATGCCTGTGTGCTCAGTCACATCTGACTCTGCGACCCCATGGACTGTAGCCCGCCAGGCTCCTCTGTCCATGGGATTTCCCAGGCAAGAACATTGGAGCGGGTTGCCATTTCCTCCTCCAGTGGGTCTTCCTGATTCAGGGACAGAATCCGGTTTTTCTGCGTCTCATACATCAACAGGTGGGTTCTTTACCATTGTGCCACCTGGGAAGACCCACCTGCCCTTTGTTGCAAACTTCTATATAACTTGACTTCTCCCCCTACCTCCTGGGAGCAGTTCTCTCAGGGTTACTTGAGATGCTGTCTTCTGGGCTTGAAGTCCTAAAAATTCCCACAGAATAAAACATAACTCTCAACTTTTAAGTTCTGACCATTTTTTAAGTCAATAATGAGACAGCCCTGACCAGATCCTCCAGGAAACCCAAGTGGTCCAGGCCAAAAGAGTCCCTAAGATGCCCTTGGCTTGGACCGTAGCTGGGAACCACGCAGACAGCCGCACTCTGCAGCTCAGCCTTTGGGTCTGTAGAATCTTGTCACTGGGACCCCCAGAACCACCCACCCCCAATATCTGAGCATGTGCTCAGCTCCTGACTCAGCCTGAGGATAGGCTCTGGCTGAGCTCAATGTGACTGAGAGCTCTGTCAGCAAGACCCTTCAGTCAGAGAAAGAAGCTGCTCTGAGAACTGCAATCTGGAGCCGTGCTGGGGAGAAGACCCAGCCCCCAAGTGTAGCTGCCTGCAGCCCACCCTGCCTGTGTGCAGAGTTGGGACAGAGGGCTTGGAGACAAGCTGAGAGCTCCCTGGAAAGCAAGGCTCAGGTTCTCCTGTCACTGTGAGTGGCAAGTGCAGAGAGAGGTCAGTGGTTATTCTCTGATCACATCTGAGGGTATAGAAATGTTCCTGCTGGTCCAGTGGCTAAGACTTCATGCTCCCAATGCAGGGGGCCCAGGTTCAATCCCTGGTCAGGGAATTTGAGCCCACATGCTACAACTAAGAGTTTGCTGAGATGGGAACACCAGAGATTGCCTTGGATGGTCCTTTTCATTAACCCTATAATTAAGAGCCATTATTTATAAGACAACATCCTCTTTTTGAAAGCCCATTGGAAAAACAACAAAATGAGAAGTGATGTCCCTGAAGTTGAATTTAGTAGTCTGATATTGCAGAAAACAGTACTCAAGAATACCACACTTGGAGAGTTGGAGAACTCAGGTTTATTACACCGGCGGGCCCAGAGGAGTTAATACTCCAAGCTCTGAGCCCTAAACAAAGGGATTACAGAGTTTTTATAGACAGACTAAGTGGGCAACACTAGCTGTTAATAGACTGGTTTAAACTAAGGGGTTTCATGCGCACAGGAACAGCAGTCAAGATGGGGAGGGGGATGCCTGACCTTTACATGGGCATGCATGATTAAGCAGGTTTGCAAGGGCCAGGCAATTGCAAAGAGCAGGACAAGGAAGAGTGAGATAAGCTCCAGTTCCTAGTATTGTAAGTCCCCACTCTCTGAGACTATGTGACCTACATGATCCAGACTTGGCAAGGAGCAAGCTGAGTTACAGAGGCAGAAGGAGCAGGAGGTTATGTAAAGTTTCAACTTTTCCTCTTCATTGAGACCCAGTGTCATATAGCCTAACACTAGCTCAAATGGGTCCTGAGTCTGTGAAAGGACTAAACTCTACCAGTGACAGCTGACTCAGCTCACTCAGTTTGTATAAATCTAGTGGAGTTTCCCTGAAGCCTGAGCAGTCACTGGAGACTGTCTGGTTATATGCTCTACAGACAATGGGTAAACACCATTTGGAACACAGATCTACCGCAGATCCAGAGTAAACAAAACCTGATGCTTGTATGCAATCTAAAAACTGTAGAACCCTAGTGTTAGGGGAAGCACACTGATTGAAACTGGCCACCCTGGCCAGGCACCATAGTCACCATTTGCATGAGCTGTTTTACAACAGGAGGTCCTGGTAAGGAACACGGAACTAATAAGCCACCACCAACAGAGAGAGTTCAGGAAAACTCAAAACGTGACACCACATGTCCAACCATCTCCCAGAGTCCTTCTCGCTGGCATCCATCTTGGCTGAACAAGGGGTGCACCACCGGTAAGGATTTGGAGTCAGAATGATTGGCTAAAGACAACCTGGAACCTAATCCCATCACCATAAAACCCAAGACTGCAAGCAGTTCTCCTGGGTTCCTTAACCCCACTGCTCTCGGCCCAGGCACAGATTCCCAATAAAATCTCTTGCTTTGTCAGCACATGTGTCTCCTTGGACAATTCATTTCTGAGTGTTAGACAAGAGTCCACTTTCGAGCCCCTTTCTGCCACACTAGGAGCAAAAACTAAGAATGAAAAAGTTACCAAGTGGATAACATGTCTGGGCATTATTCTATTCAATGTGCATGCATTACCTCACAGCAACCTTAAGTTATTGTCGACTAAAAAATATAGCCACAACCTGAAAGTAGAGAGTTATTTTATTTGGTGGAAATGTTTAGAACTCTGATCCCGGGAGACAGCATCTCAGTATCTCTGAGAAAACTGCTCCAAGGGAGCAAGGAGGGTGAGTCAGGCTATACATAAGTTTTCAACAAAAGGAGCAGGCAATCTAAATGTCAAACATCAGGTATCAAGTTAAGGAATTTAGCATTCTGTGTATGAGTAGATGTACTGAATTCATTCCTTTCATAGGCACCTCAGCTGCTGCTGCTGCTAAGCTGCTTCAGTCTTATCTGACTCTGTGTGATCCCATAGGCTCCCCTGTCCCTGGGATTCTCCAGGCAAGAACACTGGAGTGGGTTGCCATTTCCTTCTCCAATGCATGAAAGTGAAAAGTGAAAGTGAAGTTGCCAGCTATCTGGGGCCAAATCCTGTTTCCTTGTTCACCTTAAGGAGTGGTAGATGGCTGGCTGCTTCCTGCATTTCCCAGGGTCCTCAGCAATCACCGTTAGGGGTGGCAGCATCCGCTGGATTGCAGTTTGGGGAGCCCTCATTCACATTTGGAGGCAAGACATCGCTGATGGCTGTGACATTTCTTGTTTATTGATATGGCAAGAGATATTTTCATTTCACATAATCTTATTATCCTTATTTTACAGATAAGAAAATTGAGATAGAAAAGTTAAGTAGCTTGTATAGGGTCAAAAAATAAGTGAGGGAGGTGGGCCTCAAAGTCTGGCAGTCTGATTCAGAGCTCGTGCTCTTTAACCACTTCGCTATACTGTTTCACAAAGATAAAGGAAATCCCTGTCTCTAAGCAGAACTGGCTTCATGGACATGTGATTAGTGCAATAGTACAGGGTCCTGAGCTTAGAAGAGACTTGTACTTGCCACTGTTTGAATTTTAATAATTCAAATTTGTGCTTTGTAAGTGAAAACCAAAATGTGATAGAATAATTGACGAGGCACTTGAAGCTCGGAATCTCAGCTAGCACACAGTCTCATCTTTCACTGCTTCTCCACCTCCTGGGAACAGATTCTCTGTCTTACTAGTGACGGCTGCAGCCCTCTACAACCAGGGATCTGCGCATGGGCCAGGGGAGGATGGGGGTCAGGTATACATGCCCTGTAACATCTCGGGGTTGAATGTGATGACAGCCAGCTATTCTGGCCCCACTGTGGTATTACCAGGGCATATTTGGCAGATCATTCAGCCGGGCCTATTGCCCACCCGGATCCAGGCACCTAGTGCATCCTGGTGGAGAGGCTGCAATACTCTTGGTGGTCACCTGTCTACCCTGGGTTGGGGTGGCTGACCCATGGGAAGAGGATATGCCTGGGTCTACTTATTTACTCTTGATCAGGGTACAGTGCATCCGCCCAAAAGGAAGGAAAAGGACCCAGCAGCCAGTGGGCTCCACACATGTGCATCAAATCACAGGGTGGGGAAACAGGGCACCTGTGAGAGTCTTCGCTTGCCCCACAAGTATCCCAGTGCCTGAGAGGAGTATGAAATTAAAAGAAAAACTTTAAACACAATGAGAGGTTGACAGAGACACTCCAGTTGAAAGGAAAAAACTGTATTTGAATATCTTTAATGGCAATTTTTTTTGCTTTTTGAACAAAGGATTTCACATTAACATTTTATACTGGGGCTACAAATTATATACCCAGTTCTGACTGTGAGGACTGTCTATTATTAAAGTATTTTGGTATCCCCTGAGATCTACCATTCCCCTTGTAGAAATGATGAAAGCTGATGAGGCTGTAACTGTCTCTAGTCTTGCTGGGGCTGATTACAGGCTAGGAGACACTTCTACTTGCCAAAGAATCAGCCCATTTCATCCCAAACTCCCAGCTGTGTAAAGTATCTCACTTCATGAAAGGGATTTTGGAGGATGTGGTAATCAACAATATTCTGTAGTATGAATCAGGAGATCTGAATTCCAAATCTGCCTCTGCCACTAACTAATTAAGAAAGTTGCTCTCTCTTGGGGACACTGTTTCTTCATATATGAAAAGAGCAGTTTCAATTAACCTGGTGTTCTCAAACTATCACTGAGCAGTGCCTTGGAGAGGGAGAGGTGAGTGCTAGGCAATGGACGCATAGGCACCTCACACGTTCCCAGCCAAATTTGTTCAACTTTTGTTTTATACTTTTTGTTCTGCATTGGGATGCACTTGAAGAAATAATTCTGATGCTTAAAAAGTTAAAAACCCATAATTCTCAATGATCTCTATGGTCTCTTATACCTCTGACTTCTGATTCTGAGAGTCTCTAACCTTGAATTCTACAAGGATAAATCTATCATATGCATGGGCTTGTTACCATAGAAGAAGAGAAATTAAAGGAGGACAAGGGGCTAAAGGGTAAACACCTTGATATGTGTCAGTCGTTCAGTTGCCTCTGACTCTTTGTGACCCTATGGACTCTAGCCCTCCAGGCTCCTCTGTCCATGGGATCCTCCAGACAAGAATACTTGAGTGGGTTGCCATCCCCTTCTCCAGGGTATCTTCCCAACCCAGGGATGGAAACCAGGTCTCCCACATTGCAGGCAGATTCTTTACCATCTGAGCCACTAGGGAATCTCAATTGATTATATATAGGGAGTGAAAGGGGAGGGAAGTAACAAGGACTCACTCAGGTTTTGGACTTAAGAGACTGGGCGATGCCATTTACTTGATACGATACAGGGAAGGAGGAGGAGCAGGTTTAGAAGAGTTCAGTTTCTGAACGTTAAGTTTGAAGTGTCTAAGCAACTTTCAAGAGGAGGTTCCAGCTGGTAACTGGATATAATGATCTGGAGCTCTAACGGGGCTGGTTTTCACATTGCTACCAAATAAACCACAGTCTCTCACAACTGGGGCTTAGGAGTCCTTGGCAGTTGGCTACTAAGGCTAGACCATTTCTGGGAATAGAGGCAGAAGCAAATCCATTCTTGAGGCCTAAAAATTGCTTCTAACCCAGATGTGGATCAAGATTATCAATACTTTCTGTTTTTCCTTGTAGTTTGAGCCTTTCAATAACTTTCCCCCAAATAGTTGTTGGATATTAGTTACTTTCTCTTCTCTTGGCCTTGGTTTCCTCCTCTCTAAAATATTAAGTTTTTATATTCTTCAGATATAGGATTCTACGTTTTTATGAATAGCTTATTGGTCAACATATTTAGACAAGCTAGCAATATCCACACATTTCACGCATCTTTACAAATTCTGAAGACTAGCCTGAACTAATAAATTAATTGGGATTCTATTTACACTTGTGTTTCTTATTGGAAGTATATTCAGGAATACCAATGGACTTGGCTCAGGTCCATTCAAACTTTGCATACCAAAAAACAACAACAACAACCCATAGCTGTAATTCAGGCCTGGAATTTTGGCTAATAAATAATCCATTGTTTCTTACAAAAGATCTTCAAATCCTAGTCTAATTAGTGAACCCAATCTCTTGTTTGGCTGAGTATTCTCTTTGTGATATATCCCTATAAATCTCAATAATTGTACATGTGAATTCACATATAGACTTACATTTTATAACCCCAATGTGGCAGATGTCATAGTGCATTTGGAAAACACACATCTGGGAATCTTCTGAGTCCTTATGAAAGAGAGGGATTTAACTTAATTTAGCGTGAGAGATGTCACAGAAATCCTCTAGACAAGCACATGAGTGGTAAAGCAAAGGAATCCGTGTTCTCTTCTATTACTTATAGTCAAATTACATTGTTTTCTAACCTTGTTATCTTGGAATGAACTCTGGCTAGTGTTAAAGTAGTTCACAACTAGCTGACATATTCATTCAACATATTTCCTTCTCTTGAAACATTTCTTATAAGTTGTTTCAGAAAATGCACATTATTTTGTCCATATAAGTTCTTCCTATTATACTGCTATTTATCTACTTCTAAACACTTAGCCAGAGCAATTCAATTATTCTTACAAGGCTTTATTCACAGGCAAAGAAAACACTGTGAATAGAACTGTGGGCAAGTCTTCATAGGATGTAGTACCTTCTGGAGACTCAGAATGGGAAATTAGGGACTTTGCTCCAATATTTTCCATAAAGCAACTTTCACTTCCTGGTTTCTCAAACTGTAGATGAAAGGATTTAACATGGGGATCACCATTGCATAAAACACTGAGACCATCTGATTTCCTACCTGGGATCCACTTTGAGAGAGTTGCAAGTAAGTGTACATAGTTGTTCCATGAAGTGAAGTGAAAGTCGCTCAGTCGTGTCCGACTCTTTGCAGCCCCACAGAATGTACAGTGCATGGGATTCTCCAGGCCAGAATAGTGGAGTGGGTAGCCTATTCCTTCTCCAGGGGATCTTCCCGACCCAGGAATTGAACCGATGTCTCCTGCATTGCACGCGGATTCTTTACCAACTGAGCTATCAGGGAAGTCCTAGTTGTTCCATAGTATAGGCCAACAGCAGGCAAGTAGGAAGCACAGGTAGAGAAAGTTTTTTGCTTTCCAGAAGCTGAGGGGATTCTCAGGATAGTCATAAGGAAGGACAGGTAGGAGACGAGGATTACCATAATGGAGGTGATCAGGGTGGATCCCCCACAGCCAACAGCCAAGATCTGGGTGACCCGGGGGTCTGAGCAAACCAGTGCCAACAATGGAGGGATGTGACAGAAGAAGTGAGGAAGGACATGTGGTTGACTGAACGGTAGTTGTGTGATGGGACTTGTCACAGAAATCATGGTAACTAACCCACCAAGGTAGCATCCTGCTATCAGGAGGAGGCAATGGACTCTAGACGTGGTGATGTGGTAAAGCAGTGGGTTACAGATGGCCATATAGCAGTCATAGGCCATAGAAGCCAAAAGGTTGCATTCAGCAGAGGCAAAGATGATGAACAAGCCCAATTTGAGTCACACATTCAAAGAAAGAAACAGCCTGCAACTTAGATAACAAAATTGCTAAAGTCTCTGGGACTGGGACTGAAGAGAAACAGACATCAAGAAAGGACAGATTAAAGAGGAAAAAATACATGGGGGTGTGGAGGCAGGGACTGACTCCGATCAGGGCTATCAGGCCTGGATTCCCCAACAGAGTAACAACGTAAACAAGTAACACTCCAAATAGCAGGCCTCTAAGTGTTCTTGCCTGGAGAATCCCAGGGACGGCGGAGCCTGGTGGGCTGCCATCTATGGGGTCACACAGAGTCGGACACGACTGAAGTGACTTAGCAGCAGCGGCAAGTTGATGATCATCTGTCATGCCCAAAAGGATGAAGTCAGTCACTGTAGATGAATTCTCCATCAATACAAGCTAAGTATTATTCTTGATGAGTAAAGAGTTCTTTTGAAATGCTTTAAGTGAGGAAATAATAGGGAACTGGATGATATGTGCAAACAGTCCCACTCAAAACATAAGAATCCACAACACTCTCCAGTCTTCCCCCGAGGGTACATTCTCACTTTAAATACCTTCCCAAGTAGTATCATTATTTTTTAAAAAGTTAAAAAAAGAGAGAGAGAAAGTTATAAAAAAGAGAGAGAGAAAAGGAGAAGGGAAAAGAGGTAGAGAAAATTCAGAAAGCAAAAGGAATACATAAGGAAGAGAGTAAATGCCTAAGATGGAAGAGAAACTTAATATTTGTTAAAGGAATAAGTGAGCTAGAAAGAAAAACAGATCTCATCAAGTGATCTTCTTTACATACATATATATATGTATGTATATATATACATATATATGTATATATCTCACAACTTTGTATATCAATTTTAACAAAAAAATTTTTTAAGATAGTATTAAATTTTTAAAAAGTGAGATATCCTTTATGATGCAGGATTACAAACTCTTAGAAAATTTGGGGATGTGGAATTCCATCTCACCCTCCCTCACTTTTCCAAATCAATCTCAAGGAATTACTGCAGATGAAGTAACAATAGCGTAAATATGTCAACTGATTTCATCTTGACAGAGAGCCCCCTCCTCCCTTCAGTATTAACGATATTATTTCTGAAACAGTAGAAGTCACAGACACTCACTATTTTGCTCAGTAAGTAGAGGGTTTCCCAGGACCTTGATCATCTCTTCACTGGTAGGCTGCAGAATCAGAATGCCCCAAAATGGCCATCAGAAACTGAACTCAAGGCATCAGGTATCATTTGGATCCTGTGAGAGAGCAACAGAAAGATTCATGAAGTTCTAGCCTGATCATCAGCTGAGTGATTCCTTTAACCATGGTTGGGACAAAGGTAATGCAGCTGCAGAAAACTGACTGCAAATTCCACAAGGACTTGTTGGTCAGATCCGTCTGAGCAAAGGACCAGATCTGAAAACAGTTGGAGTCAGGTCACATTGAGGCTATGTGCATGGACTCTATCCTCTCTCTTGTAGTCACAGGATATTTCTAATGCTGACTTGCTCCCTCACACAAATGCCTGGGTCTTGCCCTGGATTAAGCACCTAACAAGAGAAGGGATAAATCCATATGGATACATCTCCATGTGTAGAATTTAAACTCAATCATAGCCCCTGCGGTTCACTGGAATGGCCATCAGCAATGGGTGTTCAAAGCGATTTCTGTATTTGGTGAGAGGCTGGACAAGGAAATCTCAGAGGGCTTTCCCAACTTTGATTTTTAAAACAGCAATATCTGTTTCAATTCACCAGAAAACATAGGTTCTTTATTTGGTGTAATAATTAAGATGTCTGATTCTGGACCTATACTGACCTATTCAGGTTCACAGATCACTGATTCTGTGACTTAGGACTTAACCTGCCTAAGTGCACTAAACTGTAAAAGAAGGGACCCTCGTCATGACACAATAGTGAAGGTTAAGTAAAATATTTTAAGTAAAGCGCTTGGTACATATCAATTGCTCACTGAATTCTACTCTCTTCATTTTTGACCACTGCTACTTTATGTATTTACTTTTTTTCTTCTCCATTTCACCAAATGGAATCGAAAGTATTGCTTTGTGTATACTATCACTTCAGACCAACAGCAGTGAACCTTCGAGAGGCTGACTAAAGAATTAATATAATCTCCACGTTGCAGCCCCTATTCATCCCTCAGAGACACACACACATAGCAGTTTTGGCCAGAACAGATGAAAAAAGGATCTTTACTTGTGGTAGTAATTCACACTTTTTTGCTTTACCCAAACTGTTGGAATTCACTCCTGCCTCTGCTACTGCTGGTCAGCACTGCAGCCTGTCCAGGGGAGTATTCAACAAATGGCAAGTATTCAACGAGTGCTTCCAAATGGGAAGATTGGAGTAGGAACTCCTGGGAGGAATGGACACAATGGATAAAACGCCGCTTTGAGAGACAAAAGACATGAGTTTTAGTCCTGGCACTAATTTGTATTGTCTTTCAGTGGAAAAGCCACTTAACCTCTTTGAGGCCCATATTTTCTTATCTTAAAAACAATATCCACCATGCCTCTCTTTTAGGGTTGGCATGAGGATCAAATAAAGTAATGAATGTGAAAGCACTCTGTAAACTCTGAAGGGTGATACAATACACATGGAACGGATCCCTATTATTATTTCATCGTGGGAGATGGGAGAGGGAGGAGGAATGCGTCCATATGATCGTTTTTCTGCTGCCTGCTTCAGCTCCTGCTTACCGAGTTGCACTCTTCGCCCTCCCACTCACCCCCTACACACACATCATCTGCTCTGCCCCTCCACTGTGGAAGTTTCAACCTGCGCAGGCTTAAACAAACAGCTCCTCCTTGTTCATGTATCTGGAATCATAAAAAGGACAGGTTTTCAATGTTACTTTCACATCTTTGTATCATTTTTTAAATTTCCCATTTTCGGATAACTCTATTCCTTGACATCTGTATGCACTGTAGGCAATCAATAAATATTACTTGAATGAATAAGCGACTCTCTATTAGTCTTTAGAAGATAGTGAAATCTTTTTCCCTTAAAATAAGATTGAATTGCTTTTTCTTCTCAAAGGAAATAGCATACAAAATTAAAACTGTATTAAGGAAATGATTTGATACATCCCATCTGCACATGCCACTGCATTAACTAGTGTCAATATAACAGCCACAATGGGTATGTTATGAACTTGGCTAATGTCTCTTGGATATGCACTTATAGGAAATAATCAGGCACTCCTGTTATTTGTTGAAGAAGCAACGCTTCATGTTTAAAAATGCATTCATGCATTTAACCTAGAGGCATATAAATTTACAGTACCAGCTCTTTAAGAAAAATGTTTCAGTTATCTCTCTTTTCAATTCTTCAGTTATGTAGTACACAGGAAATCTTCCCAAAATAGCATAACATTTAGAACTTAAATAAAGTGAAAGTGAAGTCACTCAGTCGTGTCCGACTCTTTGTGACCCCATGAACTGCAGCCCTCCAGGCTCCTCCGTCCATGGGATTTTCCAGGCAAGATTACTGGAGTGGGTTGCCATTTCCTTCTCCAGGGGATCTTCCCGACCCAGGGATCGAACCGGGGTCTCCCGCATTGTAGGCAGACGCTTTTACCGTCTGAGCCACCTTAAATAAAGGTCCACTTATTTACTTATTCAATAAAATTTCTTGAGTGTTAAACAAATGCAGTCTTTCAAAAGCTCTAACATTCCAACTCACATATTTCCAGATGAAGAAACAGAAGTCCAGAGAGGTTAAGAGACACAATGAATTAGCGGCAGAGCTGGTGTTATAGCCCAGATCTCCTTGACCTGATTCAGTGACCTTTTCACATCACTATCTGGCTTTCCCCTTAATTTGTTTCCTGAAGGTATTCTCGATAGGACTTTCACCTTTGGTACATTCATTGTTCCAATAACAGATGAAAGGTCACTCTCAGTCACTGTATTTGAGCTATACCATCTTGTGCAAATATCTTGCTCTTTCCGGGTCCTAGATTCTTCATCAATAAAATGAAGCAGCTAGACTAGGTGGTCTCTGAGGTTCCTTCCAGCTTTGAGCTATAATTTCCCATGGCTCTGTAAGTTAAACTGTACATACATCATTGGTTATTCTCAATATCTGACTGAGGGAAGGTGAAAGAGAAAATTTCTATAGTTCCATAACTCTAGGCTATACAAAGCACTCCATCCTACTCTGCTCTCTCAGCCCTCAGAGTGACAGAAATGTCATATTGGTGCTTGGTCTTAGTGTGAGGAACCAAGGACCATTACTGTAAGAGCATGAGGATGGTTCCAAACTTCCTAGCCACTGTCATGTAGAAAGACTTGATCAAAGATCTGGGCAAAGTGTCTAGGCTATGTCACATTGTAATGCTGTGATCCTAGACACTTTTTTTCAACCTCTCTGCCATCAATTCCCTTACATAAAATGGAAATAATATTACCTAAATAAGTGACTATCTTAAATGACTGTTTTGAAGATTAAATAAGAAAAAAATATATACAAAATGCTCAACAAGTATTTAGGTGCTTAACAAATGTTGCTTTTGCTTCTCCTTAAAAGTCTATTTTTTAATTTTATGATTCCATATATATGAAAAGTCCAGAATAGGCAAATCTACAGAAGCAAAATGAATTAGTGCTTGCCAAGGTCTTGAGGATTGGTGCAGGAATGGTAGATATGGGGTGGTGGTTTGTTTGTTTTGATTAAAAGCTATCTGATTTTTTTAAAAAAATTTGTGTACTTTTACTTTATTTAATAATGAGAGTTGGACTTTAAAGAAAGCTGAGCGCCAAAGAATTCATGCTTTTGAACTGTGGTGTTGGAGAATACTCTTGAGAGTCCCTTGGACTGCGAGGAGATCCAACCAGTCCATCATAAAGGAAATCAGTCCTGAATATTCACTGGAAGGACTGATGCTAAAGCTGAAACTCCAATACTTTGACCACCTGATGCGAAGAGCTGACTCCTTGGAAAATACCCTGATGCTGGTGAGCTGCAGTCCAGGGAGTTGCAAAGACTCGGACACGACTGAGCGACTGAACTGAATTGAATTGAACTTTTAATAGGTCTTAAACTTTCGACGCTTACGTTACCAAGGACCCTATTGTTAGTTTATTTCAATGTCCAGCATGATTTTATATTTACATATATTTACAAATTTCTCACTCTTCCTCTCTTTTTTGGTGATGATACATTCTAAAGTTGTAAATTTTAAATTTACAATTCTAAATTTGAATATATTAAAAACTACTGAATGTACACACATTCATATGTGTGTGTTGTAATGGTATGTGAATTACTTCTCAATAAATCTGTTACCAAAAAAGTAATCCTGATTAATGCTAGGGAAAAAAGTCTATAATAAATTGGTCATCCTTGACTGAATCTAATTCCTCCTACTGACCTACAGCAGAGAGCCCTGGTAAGAAGTGGATGAGATCATTAATTTAAAAGTAGTTTGAAAAATTTAATAATGACAAAAGAAATGCATTCAAAAGAAATGATACAATCATAACTGGAGAAATAAAGAAATGGAAAAAGACACCTTGCTTCCAATCAGCAAGGCTAAAATATAAGAAAGATGAGACTCTTTAAGTTAATGTATAGAATTAATGCAATATCAACTTAAAATTCTGAAGAATATATTATAGGCTATGACAAATTTATTCTTCACCTAGAAGAATAAGAAGACAAAAATGCCAAAAAATATTATTTTTAGTAATGATGGAGATAGCCTTTCAAAACGTTTTAAACCTTATTACAAAGCCATACATATTTTTAAAAAGGCCATTTGGCATTGAGTAAAAAATTAATATTGATCAATGAAATAGCATATTTTAGAAAAGGAAAACCAAATATATAAAAATATTTCCAGTTGGCTAGAAAGAATACACACACACATATACACACACAATAAAGGAAACACTAACAAATAAATATTATGGGGGAAAGTGTATACTCATAAAAAGAGAAATAAATTTGGATATGTACCTCATGTCATCTATTTCAGTAAATTTCAGGTGGATCAAAAAGTTAAACATCAAAATCTAAACTGTGAAACTAAGGGGAAAAAAAGAACAGCATTGTTTATCTAGCTAGTGTAGCCATTGAAAAAATTGAGGGTAACATCAAAGCCAGGATGATGTGTTTAAAATATGACTAAAAATCTTGTGCACATTGTACTATAACAAAATGGAGATCAAAAAGGAAACCACCAAAAGAGAAAAATAGGCACTTGAGCAGAACTTTAAAAACACATCCATCAGAACATATAAATAATGAAACATATGAGATCAATGTATGAAGCTTACCAGATGAGTGGTCACAAAATGAACAACATGCACAGTAGGGAACATACTGAGTATGTAATGACATGATAAAACATGTGACCTCAGCATAATGCAAATTAAAACACAAGTTTCCCAAAAACCTTGGTACGTATGTATATGTAATAAAGACCATTGTCAGGACACATGACTCTGTAAATTGCTGATGGCAATAGTTATTCTTTGTCTTGCCCAGTCTGGTGCTCTGTGATGACCTGGAGGGATAGGATGGGGGAAGGGGAAGGAGGCTAGGGAGGAAGGGGATGTATGTATAACAGCTGATTTGCATTGTTGTATGGCAGACACCAACACAACACTGTAAAAATTTAAATAAAAAAATAGGAAACAAACAAACAAAAAGGAATACACCTCCAAGGATATAATCCAAAATAAATAAAAGCAATTTATGCAGAAATATTCATTATATTGCTATTTAAATATTCATCTACTGTATATGTATAAATCACTGTGTTATATATTTAGGGGATTCAGTTATGTGTAAGACCCAATCCTGGCCCTCAAGGATCCCAGAACATAGTAAGGAAGGCAACTGTATGTAAAATAAAGACAAAGAACTACAGCAGCAAAGAACCAGTGTCATTCTTTGGGGGTGAAGTGGGGTAGGTAGGCTTGGAGGGGGAAAAAAAGGTATGGAGGAGGTAATATTGAACATGGATCTTGAAAGGTGAGTGGGGTTTGGTGCAAGATGGGAATGGTTAAAAGACATTACGTGAAAGATCCCAAATGATCCGTAACTGAGGGATGGCTAAAAACACCATTTGATATTAATAGGCTGGATGGATATATAATCACTAGAAACAACCAAAAGAAATATATCTGTGAAATAACCTCAAGCCACATAAAAACATGACTGTAACCAAAAAATGTCAGACAGGCGTGCAAAGTGCTGGCTATCCACAATGTCTGACTCAGTAAAGTTGTTCAAGTTTTGTCATTTTCAAAAGTCAACACCACTATACAAATATGACTGCTAAGACAAACCAACAAGCATTTGAACTGATCCTTCTCTGTAATTAAACTCTCAGGGTCAAGAAGGCTGTGAACATTGAGTTCCTGCCGTGTCTTCAGGAAAATGAGTGGTAGTTGCTTGTGGTTACTGCATGGAGCTAGATTCTGTGCTTCTTTCATTTACACATCTCCTGTGGACACAAGTCGTGTACTTGAGGCACTGCTCCCTCTTCTAGCCTTCCTCTAACCCCCTCACAGCCTAGCCCACTAAATCCTCTTCTGTTTCAACACAGCAATTGCACTGCCTTGTCTCCAAAATCCATGAGTAATGGGACAGGAGTTAGGAGGACTCAGAACATCTATCTTGTTCTACCAAGTCTACTAACAGGGAGAAAGAAAAGCACCCAGGATTGGAAACCTTAGTTTATGTAAGCTTGGGATTCATCAGCTCTGATTCCTGTCCACTACATTCTTACCCAAATTTATTGTGTGTTCCCTCTGTGGACATAAAATAGAAATGTGAAAAGCAATTTCGAGTTACTCAAAGGAAAATTTATCTCTCTGTCTGAAGTTTTTCAAGTTCCAGGCCTCAAGCAAACATATTAAAATAGATCAACTTTTACTATATGACCAAAATCAGTGGCTCCTTCTGAAAAAGCCAACCCCACTGTTCACTATTCTCCACTCCAAATGTAGGGATTTCAACAAAATGCACGAAGCCACTAAACTCACCTACAACGTCTTGCTATTTCTATCAAGGATACTTTTCAGCATTTGACTCATCTCCTTCAAGTCTTTCTTCTGGAAGGACTGAGGCTTTTAGCTTTTTGGACTTCTATCCATATCAATAGCCACTCATGGTCCAACCGTGTGGTATTCAACACAAATGATATACATCATATAAAACAGAATCATTCTGCCCTGAGAGAATCTGAGGCTAATTGAAAGGCTCCTAAAAAAAAAAAGGCTGCTGTGTAAATAAGCCCTCTTTCCTTAATTATATCTTATGCTTTTGCAAATGCTAAAAAAACCTCATGCCACTAATTTTTTTCATCCAAATCCCACTCAAATCTTTTCCTGCACTTTCATTGTTCCAACACCCCTGTGAGATTAGGAGGCCAGTGTTGGTACACACTGACACACCTGGGCAGATTAGGATCAGGCCCTATCTTCAGGCCTCAAATTAGAAAGAGCAATGGGCAGATTGTCTGAAGAGTCGGGCTCTGGCCTCAGCCCTGCCACTAAGTAGCTGTCTGATCTTTGGCTAATAACTCCTCCTTTCTGGCCTTCAGTTTTCTTACCTGTAAACCAAGATATTGAACTGGATGGATTACAGAGTTGTTTCTTTCTTCTTTTTCTACTTAAAAGATTCAATGAGTTTAAGTTCACAGACATGTTTCAGAGGCAATTTGCTATGCACAAATGTAGTACTAATAAGCTGAAAATATATTGGCTTTCTAGTACAACCAAACTGAATCTGAATCTAGGATATACTGCTAACTAGCAGTGTTACTTTGGCCAAGTTGCTCTCTCTGAGCCTTACATTTCTTGTTGGTAAAAAGGCAGTACTAACTGCACATGTTTATAGCAATGATAAACTATGAAAACAGGTAAAGCACATGGCACATGATGGCTTCTCAATAACTAGTGGCCATAATTAGCTGCCAGTGTGGTGTTGGAGAAGACTCTTGAGAGTCCCTTGGACTGCAAAGAGATCCAACCAGTCCATTCTAAAGGAGATCAGCCCTGGGTGTTCTTTGGAAGGAATGATGCTGAAGCTGAAATTCCAGTACTTCGGCCACCTTATGCGAAGAGTTGACTCATTGGAAAAGACTCTGATGTTGGGAGGGATTGGGGGCAGGAGGAGAAGGGGACGACAGAGGATGAGATGGTTGGATGGCATCACTGACTCGATGGACGTGAGTCTGAGTGAACTCCGGGAGTTGGTGATGGACAGGGAGGCCTGGCGTGCTGCGATTCATGGAATCACTAAGAGTCAGACACGACTGAGCGACTGAACTGAACTGAACTGAGGTAAATATATCATAGCTTTCTCTTCAGAACATATTTGTACATTGTTGTTGTTTAGTTGCTAAGTTATGTCCGACTCTTTGCAATCCCATGGACTGTAGCACACAAGGCTCCTCTGTCCATGGGATTTTCCAGGCAAGAATACTAGAGTGGGTTGCCATTTCCTTCTCCAGAGGATCTTCCCAACCCAGGGACTAAACATGCGTTTCCAGCGTCTTCTGCATTGGCAGGGAAATTCTTTACCACTCAGCCACCAGGAAAGCCCCAATAATAATTTGTACCTTAATTATTCACAGGGGCTTCCCTGGTGGCTCAGAGGATAAAGAGTCTGCCTGCAATGCAGGAGACCCGGGTTTGATCCCTGGATTGGGAAGATCCCCTGGAGAAGGAAATGGCAACCCACTCCAGTATTCTTACCTGGAGAATCCCATGGACAGAGGAGCCTGGCGGGCTACAGTCCACGGGGTAGCAAAGAGTCGGACATGACTGAGCGACTTCACTTAATTATTCATAAATACTCTTTCCAGCCCTCAAAATAAACATGGATCTTCTCTAATTTCCCAGGCAAATAATAGCTTAGCAAAAGGGCAATTACTATATTTGCAACCTGATTTTACACATCAGGAAACCAAAGTTATATGATTAGTTCCAAATTGGGAAAGGAGTATGTTAAGGCTGTATATTGTCACCCTGCTTATTTAACTTATATGCAGAGCACATCATGAGAAATGCTGGACTAGATGAAGCACAAGCTGGAATCAAGATTGCTGGGAGAAATGCAGATGACAGCACCCTTACGGCAGAAAAGTGAAGAACTAAAGGACCTCTTGATGAAAGTGAAAGAGGAGAGTGAATAAATTGGCTTAAAACTCAACATTCAGAAAACTAAGATCATGGCATCTGGTCCCATCACTTCATGGCAAATAGATAGGGAAACAGTGGAAACACTGGCAGACTTTATTTTTTGGGGCTCCAAAATCACTGGAGATGGTGACTGCAGCCATGAAATTAAAAGACATTTGCTCCTTGGAAGAAAAGTTATGACCAACCTAGACAGCATATTAAAAAGCAGAGACATTACTTTGCCAGCAAAGGTCCGTCTAGTCAAGGCTATGGTTTTTCCTGTGGTCATGTATGGATGTGAGAGTTGGACTATAAAGAAAGCTGAGCGGCGAAGAATTGATGCTTTTGAAATCTAGTGAGAAGACTCTTCAGAGTCCCTTGCACAGCAAGAAGATCCAACCAGTCTATCCTGAAAGAAATCAGTCCTGAATATTCATTGGAAGGACTGATGCTGAAGCTGAAACTCCAATACTTTGGCCACCTAATGCAAAGAACTGACTCACTTGAAAAGACCTTGATGCTGGGAAAGATTGAACATGGGAGGATAAGGGGACAACAGAGGATGAGATGGTTGGATGGCATCACCAACTCAATGGACGTGAGTTTGAGTAAACTCCAGGAGTCAGTGACGGACAGGGAGACCTGTCATATTGCAGTCCATGGGGTCGAAAAGAGTCAGACAAAACTGAAGGACTGAACTGAACTGAGCTGATGATTAGTCTGACATCACACCGTGAGTTAGTGACAGAACTGAATGTAGAACCCACATCATCTTATCCCCAGGTCAGTAGATTTTACGCACTCAATAGATACATTTTAGACTACACTGTATTGCTATTAATAGTGGTGTCAGACAATAATAATAATGATTTTCATTCACTTTATTCCTTATCTAAGTCCAGGTGGCACAGTGATAAAGAATCTGTCTACCAATATAGGAGACACAAGATATGTGAGTTAGGTCCCTGGGTCAGGAAGATCCCTTAGGGGAGGAAATGGTAATCCACTCCAATATTCTTGCCTGGAGAATCCCATGGACAGGGGAGCATGGCAGGCTACAGTCCATCGGGTCGCAAAGAGTTGGACAAGACTGAGCATGCACAGGCAAGAAGAACAAAATAGAATACTGGAAATCTGAGTTCAGTTTAGTTCAGTTCATTTGCTCAGTCATGTCTCTTTGCGACCCGAGGGACTGTAGCACACCAGGCTTCCCTGTTCATCACCATCTCCCAGAGCTTGCTTAAACTCATGTCCATCATGTTCGTGATGCCATCCAACCATCTCATCCTCTGTCATCCCCTTCAATCTTTCCCAGCATTAGGGTCTTTTCCAATGAGTCATTTCTTCACATCAGGTGGCCAAAGTAGTGAAGCTTCAGTTTCAGCATATATCCAATGAATATTCAGAACTGATTTCCTTTAGGACTGACTGGTTTGATCTCCTTGCTGTCCAAGGGACTCTCAAGGGTCTTCTCCAACACGACAGCTCAAAAGCATTAATTCTTCGGTGCTCAGCTTTCTTTATAGTCCAACTCTTACATCCATACATGACTAATAGAAAAACCATAGCTTCGATTAGACAGACCTTTGTCAGAAAAGTAACGTCTCTGCTTTTTAATATGCTGTCTAGGTTTATCATAGCTTTTCTTCCGAGGAGCAAGTATCATTTAATTTCATGGCTGCAGTCACCACCTGCAGTGATTTTGGAGTCCAAGAAAATAAAATCTGAGTAATTCAGACTAAAACTTTTTTTCTAAGTTTGGGGCAAAAGACTCAAATGAAAAACACTTGGGCAGCAAAAGAAGCAGGTCAAATTAATGTCAATGCTTGCTTTCCCATATCTACTCCTGTCCTCTTCCAGTTAGTCTGACCATCTGGGTGAAGGGTGCCACTGTCCATCTAGCCAGAAACCTGGAATTCACACTGAACACCTTGATGCCTCCTTTTTTATCTACTTCTCCCTCATCCAAAGGAAACCAAGTTCTTCTAACTCTATCTTCTAAATTCCTCCACCTTCTGTTCAATTTCTAATCCCTTTACTAGGTGACAATTTTTTCTCACCTGGAATACTGCAAAAATCTGCTAACTGATCTCCATTTGGCTTTTCTTACTTCTCTAAAATAAATTAATTATGCACAGCCAGTTGGTCTTTAAAATTAAAATTGGAATATGTATGGAAAAAGGGAAAGTTTATGTCCAATTATTATACATATTGTTAAATATCTCTTTTCCTTGAGCCACTAATAATATCATTTTTATTTGACTAATTTGCTATATGAAAGTTCCTTGTACAGCAAGGAGATCAAACCAGTCGATCCTAAAGGAAATCAACCCTGAATATTCATGGAAGGACTGATGCTGAAGCTGAAGCTGTAATACTTTGGCCACCTGATGGGAAGAGCCAACTCATTGGAAAAGCCCCTGATGCTGGGAAAGATGGAGGGCAGGAGGAAAAGGGGGAGACAGAGGATGAAATGGTTGGGTGGCATTATCAACTCAATGGACATGAATTTGAGCAAACTCTGGGAGATAGTGAAGGACAGGGAAGCCTGGTGTGCTGTAGTCTATGGGGTCACAGACTCACACAAGACTTAGTGACTGACAACAGAAATTTGCTATAGAAGTATTTTTACTTTTTCCTGCAAATACTCAGATGTGAAGACTAAAAATATAATTTTTTCCAAATAATAAAAAGTGCCAGATTAGTTTATTCAACAAATATTTACTGAGTATCTATTATGGGCTGCTGCTGCTGCTAAGTCACTTCAGTTGTGTCTGACTCTGTGTGCCATAGATGGCGGCCCACCAGTCTCCCCCATCCCTGAGATTCTCCAGGCAAGAACACTGGAGTGGCCTAGGCACTAGAAATGCATAGTGAATAAGACAGACAATATCTCAGTTTTTGGGAAACATGCACACTTGTAGATAGAGACATATAATAAGCAAGTAATAAATATTTAATATGACAAAAGTGCTACAATAAACATGCTAAATGCTATGATGAAAAAGGGTTCCCAGTTAAATGCAGTGGATCAGACATTCATATTTATCTACAAATGACATAAAAGAGCTATTTTAGAGCCATAAGCCCATGTGAAAAAAAGAATAGGAAAGAGGATGGAAAACAGCAGCATTTTAGGAAATGGAAAGTTTCCAAATGCAAACTAGTACAGCCACTATGGAGAACAGTGTGGAGTTTCCTTAAAAAACTGCAAATAGAACTGCCTTATGACCCAGCAATCCCATTGCTGGGCATACACACCAAGGAAACCAGAATTGAAAGAGACACGTGTACCCCAATGTTCATCGCAGCACTGTTTATAATAGCCAGGACATGGAAGCAACCTAGATGTCCATCAGCAGATGAATGGATAAGAAAGCGGTGGTACATATACACAATGGAGTATTACTCAGCCATTCAAAAGAATACATTTGAATCAGTTCTAATGAGGTGGATGAAACTGGAACCGATTATACAGAGTGAAGTAAGCCAGAAAGAAAAACACCAATACAGTATACTAACACATATATATGGAATTTAGAAAGATGGTAATGATAATCCTGTATGCGAGACAGCAAAAGAGATACAGATGTAAAGAACAGACTTTTGGACTCTGAGGGAGAGGGAGAGGCTGGGATGATTTGGGAGAATGGCATTTAAACATGTATACTATCATGTAAGAAATCGCTAGTCTAGGTTTGATACAGGATACAGGATGCTTGGGGCTGGTGCACTGGGATGACCCAGAGAGATGATATGGGGAGGGGGTTAGGAGGGGGGTTCAGGGTTGGGAACTCATTTACACCTGTGGTGGATTCATGTCAATGTATGGCAAAACCAATACAATATTGTAAAGTAAAAAAATTTTAAAAACTGCACTGTTGAAAATCAAAAAAAAAGGAAAGTTAAAGAGAAAATGTCAACTGCTTAGCAGACCCAAGAAACCTGAATCCTAAACCAGCAGTGAGAAAAGAAACAATACAACTCATGCCAATGAACTTCCGAAAGGCTCAGAAGCTAGCAGCGTCAGGTCAGCATCCAGTACTTCTGTGAGTGAGGGTGAAAGCAGAGCCCAAAACATGGGAATTAGTGCAAAGGTGATTCGTGAAGCAATTAGGCCTCCAAATCCTGTTCTTTATTCTCCACAGCCAGGGAACTCCCCTATATACTTTCCTCTCACAGAAGACTAGAGATTTATTCTATGATAATTTAAATAGGAGTTCTGTGTGTCTCAGAGCTGAGTGTAAGATTAGGTAAAGTCTAGCTATATATTGCATGCTGAGACCCCTAGTTCTCATCTACTTGGTTCCCAGAAACTTACAGCCAAACTTACCTTGTATCCTCCAAGAGATTAGAAGATTATTTTCTGAGAGAATTTGACCAGACTTACAGGAAATTACCTGAAAATAATTAGGGGTTCACCAAAGTAAAGGATCCAGCCAAATCATCCTATAGTAGTGCCCACCATGACAAAACTTTTTATCATCCTTGTCATCCCCCATTCAAATAGAACCAAACATCCAAGGATCCCAAGACATATGATTTGTTTTTAATTTCTTCATGAAAGAAAGAGATTAAAACAAATAAGAGGGAAAAACGAACTTAGAGGAAACATTTCAGAAAGACGAGAACTTAATAATCTTTTAAGATCATCAAAAATATAAAAGAAGATGTTATAATCATCAAACAGGAATAGTATATTATTTTTTAATGGGCATTAAATAGAAGAGTTCTTGGATATTTTCAATGACAGCAGAAATACAAACCTCAGTAGAAGTAGTGGGAAATGAAGTTGAGAAATTCTCAAATAAACTAGACCAAAGAAACAGATAGAAAATAAAAAAATAACATTTATTTAGAAAATCAAACCAGGAGGTTTGGAATAGGTTTAATAAGAAAAATAGGTTTTCCTAAAAGAGAGCAGTGAAAATGGAGGAAAGGAAATTATCAAATAAATCATTTAAGTAAAATTCCCAGAACTGAAGAAATAGTTTCCAGATTAAAAAGGTCAGTTGAGTAACTAACAATACCAATGCAAGTAGACTCACACTGCTAAGTCGCTTCAGTCGTGTCCGATTCTGTGCGACCCCATAGACGGCAGACCACGAGGCTCCTTTGTCCCTGGGATTCTCCAGGCAAGAAGACTGGAGTGGGTTGCCATTTCCTTCTCCAATGCATGAAAGTGAAAAGTGAAAGTGAAGTCGCTCAGTCGTGTCCGACTCTTAGCAGCCCCATGGACTGCAGCCTACCAGGCTCCTCCATCCATGGGATTTTCCAGGCAAGAGTACTGGAGTGGGGTGCCATTGCCTTCTCACACTAGGGCATGTCATATTGAAATATAAGAATACTGGAAATCAAGAGATTATATTTCAATGGCAGAAGTTGAGTAGGAAGGCAAAAATGAATACAAGCTATTGAGATGACCATAGTCATGTCATGGCATATAAACCCTATATCTAATCTATCAAACGTTGCCTGCTCTATTCTAAAAGAACATACAGTATCCAAAGACTTCTCTTTACCTTCTTAGCCCAATCCACTTGTCTTTTTCTTAGAGTACTACGGTAGCCTAGACTGGGCTCTCAGTCTTTACTCTGCCCCTGTAGCTCATTGTTCAGATAGCAGCCAGAATCTTCTTTGCAAAGTGTAAATCAGACCCCTTTCCCTCCGTTCTGAATTCTATTCATGGTTTTCCACTGCTTCCGAAATTAAGTCCAAACACTTTACCATAGCATTCTGGATCACCCCCTCCCTGTCATTATATGGCCCTAGCATGCCTTTTGACATAATCATCTATCTGTCTCTCTCATTACTTCCAGAAACATTTGATGTAATTTGCATTCTATGTACATGACCTATACATTTCTAGCTTAAGTCTTTTGCACTAGTCTCTATCTGCAATTCTCCAGCTCTTTCTCATCTCTCATTACTTAGATCCCAGCTCATTTGTCACTTACTCACAGAAAAATTCCCTGATCAACTTACCTAAAGCAGTCACTAACCCAACAATTCTCTATACTATTTTATTTTAGTATTTATTCTAGTCATTATTAGCTAAAAGTATGTTTTTATTTTATTTATTTTTTCCTTTTTTAACTTTTTTTCTGTTAATTTATTTTACTTTACAATATTGTATTGGTTTTGCCATACACTGACTTGAATCCACCACGGGTGTACATGTGTTCCCCATCCTGACCCCCCCCCAACTCCCTCCCTCCCCATCCCATCCCTCTGGGTCATACCAGTGCACCAACCCGAGCACCCTGTATCATGCATCGAACCTGGACCGGTGATTCGTTTCACATACAATAATATTCATGTTTCAATGCCCTTCTCCCATATCATCCCGCCCTGGCCCTCTCCCATAGAATCTAAAAGACTGTTCAATATATCTGTGTCTCTTTTGCTGTCTCACATATAGGGTTATTGTTACCATCTTTCTAAATTCCATATATATGCGTTAGTATACTGTATTGGTGTTTTTCTTTCTGGCTTACTTCACTCTGTATAATAGGCTCCAGTTTCATCCACCTCATCAGAACTGACTCAAATGTATTCTTTTGAATGGCTGAGTAATGTTCCATTGTGTATATGTACCACAGCTTTCTTATCCATTCATCTGCTGATGGACATCTAGGTTGCTTCCATGTCCTGGCTATTATAAACAGTGCTGTGATGAACATTGGGGTACACGTGTCTCTTTCACTTCTGGTTTCCTCGGTGTGTATGCCCAGTAGTGGGATTTCTGGGTCATAAGGCAGTTCTATTTGCAGTTTTTTAAGGAATCTCCACACTGTTCTCCATAGTGGCTGCACCAGTTTGCATTCCCACCAACAGCGTAAGAGGGTTCCCTTTTCTCCACACCCTCTCCAGCATTTATTGCTTGTAGACCTTTGGATCACAGCCATTCTGACTGGCGTAAGATGGTACCTCATTGTGGTTTTGATTTGCATTTTTCTGATAATGAGTGATGTTGAGCATCTTTTCATGTGTTTGTTAGCCATCTGTTTGTCTTCTTCGGAGAAATGTCTGTTTAGTTCCCTGGCCCACTTTTTGATTGGGTCTTTTATTTTTCTGGAATTGAGCTGCAGGAGTTGCTTGTATATTTTTGAGATTAATTCTTTGTCCATTGCTTCATTTGCTATTATTTTCTCCCATTCTGAAGGTTGTCTTTTCACCTTGCTTATAGTTTCCTTTGTTGTGCAGAAGCTTTGAATTTTAATTAAGTCCCATTTGTTTATTTTTGCTTTTATTTCCAACATTCTGGGGTGGGTCATAGAGGATCCTGCTGTGGTTTATGTCGGAGAGTGTTTTGCCTATTTTTTCCTCTAGGAGTTTTATAGTTTCTGGTCTTACATTTAGATCTTTAATCCACTCTCACCACTACTACTCAACATAGTTTTGGAAGTTTTAGCCAAAGTAATCAGAGCAGAAAAAGAAATAAAAGGAATCCAGATTGGAAAAGAAGTAAAACTCTCACTGTTTGCAGATGACATGATCTTCTACATAGAAAACCCTAAAGACTCCACCAGAAAATTACTAGAGCTAATCAATGAATATAGCAAAGTTGCAGGATATAAAATTAACACACAGAAATCCCTTGCATTCCTATACACTAACAATGAGAAAACAAAAAGAGAAATTAAGGAAACAATTTCATTCACCATTGCAACAAAAAGAATAAAATACTTAGGAATATATCTACCTGAAGAAACAAAAGGCCCATATATAGAAAACTATAAAACACCAGTGAAAGAAATCAAAAAGGCCACAAATAGATGGAGAAATATACTGTGTTCATGGATCAGAAGAATCAATATAGTGAAAATGAGTATACTACTAAAAGTATGTTTTTAAATTCATCTCTCTATATACATTCATTATCTGTATTCTGCCACTAGTATACAAGCACTATATGGGCAAAAGTGAATTTGCTTTTCTTATTCATCACTACCTCAGTATCTAGAACAGAATTCTGCATGTTCATAGGTGCTCAGTAAATATTGCCTGAATTAACTTATTAATGGATTAACCACCAAGAGTTCATAGAACTCAACAAGTAACAGAGTAAAGTTGTGGATATACAAGGTGACATAATGACCATATATTTGATAATCCAGAAAGTATCCCATGGTTGAGGAAAAAATGGTAAACAGGCTCATCAATGTCATACCTAAAGAGACACCAGTAGTTCTGAACTCTGCTATAATGTCCTCTAGCTTCTTTGTTCCTGTGCTTAAGGGGTAGCAAAAATGGAAAAGAGACGCCATAGTAAAGAAGAAATGCACAAATTGTGTAAAATAGAGTCTGTATGTACAAGGTAGGGGGGATTATTTTGATACAAAAAAAGGGTAATCAAGCCCAGTTTCTCACTATAACAATCAAATAATTTGTATTGCCCCCCCAAAAAGAGACCCCCGAAGAGTCAGGTTCTAACACATTCTCAAGAACATAAACTCAAGTTGGTGGTGTTAGATTTCCTTTTTTACATGTCACATGGCAAGGCCAGTTTAGGAGAGGGTAACTGTCTTAGTCTGCTCAGGCTGCTATAACAAAATACCACTGGTGCCTTAAACAGCAGAAATTAATTTTCCCAAGGTTCTGGAGGCTGGAATTTCCAGATCAGGATGTCACCATAGTCAGTTTCTTGTGAGAGCCCCAGCTTGCAAACAAGCACCATCTTACTGTGTCCTCACATGGCAGAGAGAGAGAAAGCACTTTGATGTCCCTTTTCATTGTTGTTCAGTCACTCAGTCATGTCTGACTCTTTGCAACCCCACGAACTGCACCATGCCAGGCTCCTCTGTCCTTCAGTGTCTCAGAGTTTGCTCAAACTCATGTCCATAGAGCTGGTAATGCCATCCAACCATGTCATCCTCTGCCACCCTCTTATCCTCCTTCCCTCAATCTTTCTCAGCATTGGGCTCTTTTCCAATGAGTTGATTCTTCACATCAGGTGGCTAAAGTAATGGAGCTTCAGCTTCAGAATCAGTCCTTCCAATGAATATTCAGGACTGATTTCCTTTAGGATGGACTGGTTGGATCTCCTCACAGTCCAAGGGACTCTCAAGAGTCTTCTCCAACACCACAGTTCACAAGCATCAATTCTTCAGCACTTAGCCTTCTTTATGGTCCAACTCTCACATCCATACATGACTACTGGAAAAACCATAGCTTTGACTAGACAGAACTTTGTCAGCAAAGTGATATCTCTGCTTTTTGATATGCTGTCTGGGTTTGTCATAACTTTTCTTCCTAATCCCATCATGAGGCCCCCATCCTCATGATCTCATGTAAACTTAATTACCTTCAAAAGATCCCATCTCCAAATACCATCACACTGGGGGCTAGTGCTTCAGCATATGGATTTAGGAGGGGCACAAAATTCAATCCATAGCAGTAAGGAAAATGACAGAGAAGAGAGGCAAAGTATAAGGCAGCTCTGCTAGGTGACACATTTGAATGAAAGAGTCTGCAATTGTATTCCCCTCAAGATCTATTTATTGGTGGAGCTCACTAAAGCACTTCTACTTTTCCAATTATCCAACTCCCTGCAGTCCCCTCTCCATCTACTACTCTTCCAAACCATCATGTGGTAAATATAAAGACTGTTATATTCTAAAATTATCTTGAGGTGGATGAACCTAGAGCCTGTCACACAGGATGAAGTCAGAAAGAGAAGGACAAACATTGTATATTAATGCATATATATGGGATCTAGCGAAATGGTACTGATGAACCTATTTGCAGGGTATGAATATAAATACAGATGTAGAGAGTGGACTTGTGAACACAGAGGGGAAGGAGAAGGTGAGATGAATGGAGAAAGTCGCACCAACACATATACACTATCATGTGTAAAATAGAAATAGCTAGTGGGAAGCTTCTGTATAGCACAGGAAGCCCAGCCTGATGCTCTGTGTTGACCTAGAGGGGTGGGATGTGGGGGGACTCAAGAGGGAGGGGACATATATAATTATCACTGATTTGCATTTTTGTATGGCAGAAACCAACACAACATTGTAAAGCAATTATCCTCCAATTAAAAATTTAGAAATAAAGTTATCTGATGGGATCGAGTTACACAGCCAGGAAAGGAAATCCTTTGTGTTTAATAGATCATAAATCTGATATGCATATTAGGGAAATAATATGTTCAAATTTACACTGAAAATAAGGTTTCAAGCCAGACTGGGACCAGAGGTCTTGTATCCCAGCAAAAGTCTTTTTCCTTTGAAGACATGGCTATTGTCCCAAGAGACCCATGTCTCAGGTTGGTTCTAAAAGAAGGCAATGGAGATTTAAGGGCTGCTAAACCCGGAGTCACTGTGACCCTTACTCTGCACTTCACCGTTGAATTCTGCCTTTCTGGACACACCACCCAACTAACCAAAAATTAGGAAGATCCTCATTCTCCACCAACCTTGAATCTCGTTAGGGAAGAAGTACACTGTGTGCTTGTTCCCTTGGCACTTCAGGTGGCAAATTATATCCTTTCCCAAGCCAATTAGAGGCTTGCAAGTACCTTGTTCTCTTGCCAGCTGTCTGCAAGGACAGTGTGCTCCCTAATACCCACATGATAACAAATATTACCTAACATAGACCAATAATACCATACCATGGTTGAAAATGCCAAGATTACTACTGAGATTGAAGCATTGACTAGAAAGGTGTCCCAGTGACCTGATTATGAAACAATTCTGCATATAGGAATGGTCGCTTCCCCTCAACTTCTGTTCTCCAGGAAGTCCTTTCTAAAACCCACCTAACTTGGCCTGCTCAGATCCTCTACTTTACATTCTATTGTTTGCTCTTCTTTAGTTGTTGCTTTGAAAGACTACTTTGGGAGGCAGAGTTGTCACTGTACATATATGTGTTCTCCTGGAACAATTTATGTGTTCTGTATAGCTGCTTTTGAGTACGATCTTGATTACCTGTGCTTTATCTAGTCTACATTTTACTTCCCTGCATTTCTTTTCACTCGCACAATAAACTAACATTATGAGGAAGCATAAAATCAAAGGGTTGGCAAACTATGGCTCACGCATCAAATAAAGCTAGCTGAATAGTAAAGTGTGACACCATCTGCTATGATTCTCTACAATAATAGGAACTAATTGATTTAACTTTGATGCCCAAATATCTCGTACTGGTCTTCCTTCAATGCTCCCCCTATGTCCCAATGTCTCCTTATGTAGCTGCCAACAAAACCTCCATAAATTGGTAATTGGATGGAACAGGGACGGTACAGTTAATCTAGCCCTTGATCTCTCATCTTTCTCACTCCTCTCAGTGATTTTTGGTTTTTTCCTGTTAAGAATGTTTGTGGAAGAGAAAGAGAAACAGGTAAGAAGGAGAGCGAATCCTGGATCCTTGCACCCCCTTTCCCAATTGAATGAGAGTTAGAGGAGAGAGGAGACCTATGGGAGGCTTCTCTCACTTCATTTCCTCTTCTCTAATCCTGAAGAAGAGCTCTAACACTGCCTCTTTACCCCATTAGTGAAGCAACCAATAAATGGATAGTCTGTGTATCCACCTTGAAGAGGTTTCCATTTAGGGTTTAAATAGAGATTGGCTCCAATTTAGTTGACAAGCTTCCTAGTGTTTTTTAAAAACTTGTACTAAACAGATTATTTAAAGCTATGTTTAATCTTTTACCCCCCTTTCTCCTGTCTGTTCATCACAAACAAGAGCTTACCTTTGTTACCACCTCCGGATGACCTCTCTTCCCTAACGCACTCTTCCATAATAAGCCCCCTACCCACACACACAACATAGGTGAACCGATTAAGCAAAATGTAATTTTATTGTCACGAACTCTCAAGCGAAAAATTGTAAAACTTCATGAATTATACATCAAAACACATACAGCAAACCCACTGTGTTAGATGAAAAGAGATTGTACTATTTCTACTATCCACCTTCGAGTCATGTAAGATCACATCTCCACCACAACATGCATAAATGTACCCAATTATAAATCATAGAATTGTCAAATGTCAGAGTGGGAAGGGAGCATAGAGATAATTTAGTCTAACTCACTCATTTTACAGAGAATAAAACTAATACCCAGAGAAAGGGTTTTCCAAAGGCCACTCAGGAAGTTGAGAATATAAGTGCAACTGAAACCCTGGCCATGTTTATGATCCTCTGTTTCAAACAAACAAACATACACTCAAGAATTTAAGGGTATGGATCCATCCTCCAAAGGAGGAAGCATCAATCTTTTCAAAACTAAAATGACTCCATTCATCATATCTGAACATCCCTGCTCTTTTCTGTACTGTTTGGCTGCTATTGTCAATTCCCAGGACACTTTCCTTCCCCAGCCACTGAACAACCCCCACAAATGAGCAATTCCTAAACGCATTTGCTATGACGTTTGCAAAGGCAGCTTCTCAGAGAAAAGGTCAGCGTCACTGTTCTCTGTTTCCAAATATGTCCCTTAAAAGAATCAGACATTACAATGCTGCATACCAATTACCTGAAGACTTACAAATCTCCTCTAGGAAAGTCCAAGTCTCCTGGGAAAATGGACAATCCAATGACATTTGGGATGTGATTTACCAAATTGAAAAAGGGACACAAAAGAGGTATGAGGAGAAACTGTTTTTCTATGGGCCCAGGGAATTGTGCTGATATGTTTACTATAGAGTGACACGACTCCTCATTCCTCAGTCTTTATAACTAACTCTGCCCTTTCTCCAGTGACTTGGAAAGTTATGCAAGCCCGATACATGCCCTCTGGTCACTAGAAATAGGGAGTCAGATTTCCAGGGAGCCTCCAAACAGAGAAGTAGAGCCACAAAGGAAAGGAAGAATTATAGCTATTTTGCTTTGTATTTCTGATGTTAGTTCTTCCCCAGTACCTATCAGTCAGCTCTGATCTCTGAATTTCCCACAGCACAAAACGACTCTTGCTATTTCTCTTAGATGCTGCCAAGCATCATTCATTATATGTTATACACAAAACCTTCACAACCATACTCAATCTATTACTTTCTAATCTTACCCTTTCTCCCTTGTTCACAGCCCACACTGGGCAACTCTAAGTTAACTGCACTTGTCCTGTACTTTGAGGACTCACATTTCCCCACCTATATCTAAAAATTATGTTTCAAATTGCTAGAATGCCTCAATCTCACCCTTCATTTCATTATGCAACACATATTTTTAAACCTTTTCTCTTTAAAGTCTTCCATGAACTCTATGTGCATGCTGAGTCCCTTCAGTCGTGTCTGACTCTTTGCAACCCCATGGACTGTCACCCGCCAGACTCCTCTGGCCATGGGATTCTCCAGGCAAGAATACCAGAGTGGGTTGCCATGCCCTCCTCCAGGGGATCTTCCCAACCCAGGGACTGAACCAGGGTATCTTATGTCTCCTGCATTGGCAGGTGGGTTTTTTACCACTAGCATCACCTGGGAAGCCCTCCTTGATCTCTACTCCCACCCCAAATTAAAAGTTCCATAAATAATTTCTATTCTTCTACTTCCATTATAGCTCAGTTGGTAGAGAATCCGCCTGCAATGCAGGAGACCCTGGTTCAATTACTGGGTCAGGAAGATCTGCTGGAGAAGGGATAGGCTACCTACTCCAGTATTCTGGCTTGGAGAATTCCATTGACTGCATAGTCCATGGGGTTGCAAAGAGTCAAACATGGTGGAGAGACTTTCACAATTAATTCAATCATTCACAAATTATTGAGCACGAACAATTTGTCATGCACTTTGCTAAGCATTGAGAATGCAGCAGTAGTTAGACATATTCCTGTACTTATAGAATTTATAGAATAACAGGAAAAATAAGTACTCAAAGTACTATTTATGGGAGATATATAGGTGGCTATAGGATGTCACTGCAAGGATTTGACATAGGTTTGAGAGATCAGAGAATGTATACCTTCAGAAGGAGAATTTAAATTGAAACCTGAAAGGGCTTCCCTTGTGGTTCAGTGGCTGAGACTCTGTGCTTCCATTGCAAGGGGCTTGGGTTTGATCCCTGTTCAGGAAACTAAGATCCTGCATGCTGCTCAGTGGAGCCAAAAAAAAAATTTTTTTTTGAGACCTAAAGTAAAAACATGTTAGCCAAATATAGAGGGTATTTCCTTCAGAAAGAAAATATAAACATATGAAAAAACAGTAAGGCAAGAAGGAATTTGGGACTCTCAAGAAACTGAAAGAAGGGGAAAGTGGTACAACATGAGAATTCAGAAGAAGGCCAGGCATTGCAATTCTGGGCCATAAACTAAGAGGACTATGAAGTCACTGAAGAGTATCAGCCTTAAAACTGTTTGGAAGGAACAAAAGTAGAGATAGAAATGTGGTGATGGCTTCCAAAAGGGTGATGGAGAAACACATTTGAGAGATATTTAAGATGGGGAATCTACAAGACTTAAATAATGAGATCTTAAGAAATAAAGAGGGAAGTTTAAAAAACACGACAAAAATCAGTGACGCTGCATTTTACTGAGGTAAGGAATAATGGAACAGGGCCAAAATTGGTTTCAGCAGTGGTGTGGGTAGACAATGAGTATGGATTTGAAAATGCTGAATTTGAGGTGCTTATGAGATATAGAAGTGTTTATAACAAACAGTTAGGCATATGATTCCAGGGCTCAGAGAGAGAGCTAATTAAAGAAAAGAAACAGAATCATCAACATAAAGATTTAACTGAAGTAATGAAAGTGGATAATTTTATTCTAGGGATAGAATAGAGTGAGCAAATAAAAATTCTGTGACATCACAACACAACATTTGAAGGTTATATGGGACAGCCATGAAAGGAGATGGAGAAAGAGTGGTTAAAGAGATAGAAGGAAAACCAGGGGATTCAGGGTTCTCAACATCCAACAAAAGAGGGTACATCAAGAAAGAGGACCTACTGTATAGCACAGAGAACTATACTCAATATTTTGCAATAACCAATAAAGGAAAAGAATCTAAAGAGCAATATATAGATATAGATATATACATGTATATACGCCTGAATCTCTGCACTGTACACCTGAAACTAAAACAACATTGTAAGTCAGCTATCAGCTCAGTTCAGTCATTCAGTTGTGTCCGACTCTTTGAGATCCCATGGACTGCAGCACACCAGGCTTCCCTGTCCATCACCAACTCCCGGAGCTTACTCTAACTCATGTCTATCGAGTGAGTTTGGTGATGCCATCCAACCATCTCATCCTCTGTCATCTCCTCCCACTGTTCAATCTTTCCCAGCATCAGGGTCTTTTCACATGAGTCAGTTCTTCGCATCAGGTGGCCAAAGTATTGGAGTTTCAGCTTCAGCATCAGTCCTTCCAATGAATATTCAGGACTGATTTCCTTTAGGATCTCCTTGCAGTGCAAGAGACTCTCAAGAGTCTTCTCCAACACCACAGTTCAAAAGCATCAATTCTTCAGCGCTCAGCTTTCTTTAGTCCAACTCTCATGTCCATATATGACTACTGGAATATATATATATATATATATGTATATACCTATACATATGTATATACTTACATATATGTGTATATACTTACATATATTTATATATACACACACAGCAGTAAAGAATCTGCCTGCCATTGCAGGAGACCAGGGTTCTATCCCTGGGTTGGGAAGATCCCCTGGAGAAGGAAATGGCAACCCACTCCAGTATTCTTGCCTGGGAAATCCCATGGACAGAGGAGCCTCACAGGCTACAGTCCATGGGGTCACAAAAGAGTCAGACAAAACTTAGCAACTAAAAACAACAGAACAGCAATATAAAGAAAGAGGACTATCATTTGAGGTGAGTGCTGTTGAGTTGCCAAGAAGGGTGGATTTAGCAACACGGGTGTCACTGTGACCTTATCAAGAGCTATTTCAGTGGAGTTGTGTGGGGCAGAAGACAGATTGGAGTGGGTTGAGGTGAAGAAATGGAGACAGAAAGGTAGACAATTCAAGACATTTGTGTTTAATGGTAGATGTAAGATTGTTTAGTAACTGAGGAGGCTAAGGAATCCTGGAGGATTCGCTTGTCTGTTTTTGTTTGTTTGTTTGTTTGTTTTGAATGTAGGAAAAATTATAACATGTTTTAAAGCCAAAAGAAAAATCCAGTAGAGAAGGGTTGGTTGAAGGTATAAGAAAGAAATTAACTGATAACATAAGTCCCTTGGGAAGGCAATAGGGGAAGGAATCCAGAATATAGGTGAAGGGATTGGCCTTCAATAAGAAGAAGCATGTCCTTCCGTAATAACATGAAGAGAGAAGAGGGTAGTGAAACGTTCACAAACTCTTGGTTTGGATGTAGAGTTAAATAGGAAGTGAGGACATTTGCTGGAATTTAGGGTACGGAGAATGATATGAGTGATATTTCCAAAGATATTTTTAGTCAAATTCTCAGAATGCCTTTCCCCCTTCCAAAGATGCCCCATGATTAATAAGTGATAATTTAATGCAGCAATTAAGAAAATGGTATCAAGAGCAAGAGTTTCTGGTAAGAACCTTGGTTCTGCCATCAAATAGTTGTATGACCTTGGGCAAATCATTTAACCTTTCGGTTTTCAGTTTCCTCCTCTGTGAAAAGGGGATGATATTTTTACCTACCTCAAATTTTATTGTGAAAATAAATCAACTGAGTTAATATACATGAAGGGCTTAGAATAATGCCTGATAAGTAATACGTACTCTGCAGTGTTGTTTTCATTACTAAAGCTCTCCAAATATTACCCGAGTCAGTTTACTATTGGAATATATGGAGATACAAAAGATAACTATTAGGTAGAAAGGAAGGTGAAATTTTCCTTCAAAAGTTGGTAGTTTAGTTTTCTAACTAAAGTGAAAATACAACAAGGACATAACTTGCTTTCTATTCATATATATATGATTTATATATATAGAATTTATATGTATGCATTATCAGTTCAGTTAAGCTCAGTCACTCAGTCGTGTCTGACTCTATGCGACCCCATGAATCGCAGCACGCCAGGCCTCCCTGTCCATCACCAACTCCCGGAGTTTACTCAGACTCACGTCCATCGAGTCAGTGATGCCATCCAGCCATCTCATCCTCTGTCGTCCCCTTCTCCTCCTGCCCCCAATCCCTCCCAGCATCAGAGTCTTTTCCAATGAGTCAAATCTTCGCATAAGGTGGCCAAAGTACTGGAGTTTCAGCTTCAGCATCATTCCTTCCAAAGAAATCCCAGGGCTGATCTCCTTCAGAAGGGACTGGTTGGATCTCCTTGCAGTCCAAGGGACTCTCAAGAGTCTTCTCCAACACCACAGTTCAAAAGCATCAATTCTTCGGCACTCAGCTTTCTTCGCAGTCCAACTCTCACATCCATACATGACTACTGAGAAAACCATAACCTTGACTAGATGGACTTTGTTGGTAAAGTAATGTCTCTGCTTTTGAATATGCTATCTAGGTTGGTCATAACTTTCCCTCCAAAGAGTAAGCTTCTTTTAATTTCATGGCTGCAGTCACCATCTGCAGTGATTTTGGAGTCCCAAAAAATAAAGTCTGACACTGTTTCCACTGTTTCCCCATCTATTTCCCATGAAGTAATGGGACCAGATGCCATGATCTTCGTTTTCTGAATGTTGAACTTTAAGCCAACTTTTTCACTCTCCTCTTTCACTTTCATCAAGAGGCTGTTTAGTTCCTCTTCACTTTCTGCCATAAGGGTGGTTATCTGAGGTTATTGCTATTTCTCCCGGCAATCTTGATTCCAGCTTGCGCTTCTTCCAGTCCAGCGTTTCTCATGATGTACTCTGCATAGAAGTTAAATAAGCAGAGTGACAATATACAGCCTTCACATACTCCTTTTCCTATTTGGAACCAGTCTGTTGTTCCATGTCCAGTTCTAACTGTTGCTTCCTGACCTGCATACAGGTTTCTCAACAGGCAGGTTAGGTGGTCTGGTATTCCCATGTCTTGAAGAATTTTCCACAGTTTACTGTGATCCACACAAAGGCTTCGGCATAGTCAATAAAGCAGAAATAGATGTTTTTCTGGAACTCTCTTGCTTTTTCCATGATCCAGTGGATGTTGGCAATTTGATCTCTGATTCTTCTGCCTTTTCTAAAACCAGCTTGAACATTTGGAAGTTCACTGTTCACGTACTGCTGAAGCCTGCCTTGGAGAGTTTTGAGCATTACTTTACTAGTGTATGAGATGACTGCAATTGTGCGGTAGTTTGAGCATTCTTTGGCATTGCCTTTCTCTGGAGTTGGAATGAAAACTGACCTTTTCCAGTCCTGTGGCCACTGCTGAGTTTTCCAAATTTGCTGGCATATTGAGTGCAGCACTTTCACAGCATCATCTTTCAGGATTTGAGATAGCTCCACTGGAATTCCATCACCTCCACTAGCTTTCTTCATAGTGATGCTTTCTAAGGCTCACTTGACTTCATATTCCAGGATGTCCAGGATGTATACATTATACAGTGCATATAATTAATATACATTATTCATGTATAATAATTATTCATATTTATAATAAAATATATGAGAAATCAGTGAATATCAATATATCCCAGTAGGGAGGTCTTGGTCCATACGGGATGGAATTGAGAGTAGTTTCTAATGAGTAGCCTAGAGGATTGTGTCCTGAGCCCTAGGGTGATCTTTTTCTAAATCCAAGAGCAGGGACAACACCACCAGTTGAGGTTTTCAGTTCTATTTCAGCCCTCTCCTCTGCCTTCTTCTGTTTTTAGGAAGGGAAAATGTTCACATCTATGGCTGGGAAAATCACCATGTATTTTTAAGTTGAGGAAGTGGAATTATTTGCTTCTGAAAAGCTTTGGAAACAGCCACAAAACATGTAGGTAAGTTCCATCGGAGAGGGACTCAAATATGCAAACATTTGTTCTTCAAGGTCACTACAAAAGTATTGTGCCAAATCAGTGACTTGAATACACAAGGGTTGAAAAGCTGAATATACTCATGTGTTTGGTTGTAAAAGATGGTGCCAGCTTGGGGAGAATAGATGAGAACAAGCAGTTAAACTGAACTAACTGATCCGGTGTTTGAAGATCAAATCAGAGACATGGACTGTCAAATTCTTCTAATATAGTCTGCGTCGGTGAAGAATCTATAATAATATGTCAGTCTATTATTTTCAGTACATTCTGTACATATGACATAGCTAAATGTTGCCTAGCAGAGGTCCCACAAGAACTGATCCTGCCTGGGATTTATAATTAGCACATTTATTTGTTACTATGCAAATGAGAACTGCTACAGTACTTGGGGAAAATTGTGTTGTTAAGTAAGTGCAACATTTCTCCTGCAGTTTTGCTTCAACTATTCATTAGTTCTGCTAACCTCTTTTTTCAGAGTGTACAAAGCTAAACTGCAAACCAACAGAGGTAGGTGAATTAATACAATGGCAATCCCGTTGTGTTAGATTGGAAAGGTGGTATGAAGACGTACAGATTTTTGAATAAGTAACAAGTGTGTATTAATAACATGGATCTCACAGCAGCATAGATAAGGTACAAATTGGAATAAGCAAAGACAAAGCTTCCCATTTGTAAGCCCATCTGCTCTCATTTGGACTTGTACAGAGATGGCAAAAACATTCTGGCATCAAGATTCTAAGTCAAGCTCCATCAACTACTAGCTTTTTGACTTTGGCTGAGCAAGCCTTTCTGTGCCTAAAACATAGGTGAGGCTCTTCACAAACACGAAGCCATAAGCAGTATAGTAGTTATATAGCATACCCATAGTATTAATAGTTCGTCAAGAAGGCTCTGAAGTCAGACTGGGCTCAGAATACACACTAGCTATGCATCACTCATCAAATTTATTTAATTATTTAATTCTTGATTTCTTCATCTGCAAATGGAACATATTCTTAATAGACCTACTTAGCTCACCGAGTTGTGGTGAATATTTACTAAAATAATTGATATAAAGCACTTAGCACTTGAATGCAATTGCAACATAGTAAGCCCTCAATAAACACTTGTTGTTAAAGTGTTGCCCCTAAATTTTCTTCATTGTGGCTTTCACCCAGGTAGCTCCGCCATAAATGGTCATGTTAAGAACACTTACCATTGCATTGCTTAATTCAGTGGACATCCCTACAGGACTTCAGCAGCATTTATGGTAATGACTAATTTCTCCTTGTTGAAATGTAAAAACTGCGAAGTTTTCAGAAAGATTTGAGGAAGAGCTAATTAGTAAAAGGATAAAATTTTGGATCGGGTGTTGTAAGTTGAGTGTGGCATTTTTGTCTCTGGAACAGTGAAACATGATCAGCTAAATCATTGTATGCATATTGAATACTTAACTGCCCAAAGACAGAGGTTCAGCTACATGTTCTCTAAAGGTTTCTTTTTGCCTTTAAAGTCTGTGATGTTTCCAAATTAGTGAATGATAGCAGCTACTATTTCTGAGGCAATAGCTAAAATACAGATATAGGCATTTTACATGTGTCCTTGCCATCCTCACACAAATCCTATAAAGTGGATATTCTCCACATTTTAAAATCGGTGAAATAGGCTTAGAAAAGCACGGAAAACAGTCAGGAAGATAGTGAGTCATACATTCAGAATATTTATTTTTTAATTTAGTCACTCATTCGTGTATAAACGCAACCAATATTTAATGAACACCTACTATGTTCTGGGCACTATCTTTAGCACTGGTGCACAGCACTGAACATAGTAGATGAAGTTCATACCCTTGTGGAGCTTGTGTTTTAGTAAGCAGAAAATAAGATTCAGTAAATAAGTTCCAAGGCTTGATTCACTTTTATAATATGGTACAATGTCCTCTGACTAGCTTTTGTGTCATGTTACCATTTTACAGTGAAGTCACACTTTTTTCCCTTTTTAGACGCAGAAGAATCATGCTCCAAGGAAACCAAACTATCTCTGAATTTTTCCTCCTGGGACTCACAGCGGTGTCAGAACAGCAGCAGCACATCTTTGTGCTGTTTTTGTGCATGTATCTGGTTACCATGGTGGGAAATTTACTTATCATTCTGGCTATTGTCAGTGATGCCCACCTCCACAGTCCCATGTACTTCTTCGTTGCCAATCTATCCTTCACCGACATCTGCTTCACATCTACTACAGTCCCCAAAATGTTGGCAGACATCCAAAGCCAGAGCCCAGTCATCTCCTTTGCAGGATGCCTTACACAAATGTACTTTTTTATGTTGCTGGTGGACCTGGACAATTTCCTCTTGGCAGCCATGGCATATGACCGGTACATTGCCATCTGTCACCCACTACACTATGCTGCCTTACTGAGTCTGAAGCGTTGTGCCCTGTTGGTAGTGACTCCATGGGTTGTCTGTAATCTTGTTTCAGTACTTCATCTTGGTCTGCTGGGCCTCTTGAATTTCTGTGATCAGAGAGAAATTCCACACTTCTTCTGTGACTTGGAACCCATCTTAAGGCTGGCTTGTTCAGACACCCAGATCAACGACTTGGCAATCCTAGTGACTGGGGGATCAGTTATCTTCATTCCATTCACCTTCATTTGTGTCTCCTATTGCCTTATTGGTTGCACTGTACTTAGGATTCCTTCAGCCAAGGGGAAGTGGAAAACATTCTCCACTTGTGGCTCCCATTTCTTAGCTGTGTCCCTCTTCTATGGCTCTATCAGTGGGGTCTACTTTCTTCCCTCTTCTGCCTACTCAGCAGAAAGGGATAAGGTGGCTGCCGTCATGTATACAGTGGTGACTCCCATGATGAACCCCTTCATCTATAGTCTAAGGAACAAGGACATGAAGGGAGCTGTGAGGAGACTACTTATCAGGAAAACCTATTTCTGGAGATGGTGATTCCTGCCATAAGAAATGCCTATATCACCTTCTTACACTTCGATGAGCACACAGAGTCCAAAACCTCAGGCTACTGTGCCACCATGATAATTTCTTTGCCATCCATTTCCTGCCCTGAATCCAGACCCAAGAATCTAGATCAGACTTATCTCTCTAGGTAAAATAATAATAATAACAAAACAAAAATGCTCCCTTATTCCATAATCTTTCACAATTTAGAGTTTCCCCTGAATAAACTAATGGTTGTGTAGTCAGTATTTACTAATTTGGGGTCACCTGCATCGCAGGCGGATTCTTTACCAGCTGAGCTTCCAGGGAAGCCCAAAGAATGACCAAGCATCCAGTGCAGCTGGGATGAAGGGCGTTGCAAAGATGGTGAGGGGGTAAGGAATGATGATTCTTACGTTCGGAAATGTAAGTGAGGGCATTTCGAATTACATTACATTGGAAACATAAGTAAGGTGTTTCCTTTCCCCCGTACCAAATCACACTTGCTAAATCATTGATAGGAAGGAAGGGAAGGAAGGAGGAAGGAAGAAAAAATGATGGCAATAGCTCGCAATATCTTACAGATAATACCATTTTAAAATTCACAACTTCAAAACAAGGACTTGATTCACACAATAATACTTTAAGGTGAATACTGTATAATTCTCATATACTAAGGATGGAAAAAAGACATATTAATAGAAGAAAATCAAACTAAGGCAATAAACAATCGCATCATCTGTCCTGCTCTGAGCCCGACAGAGGCTCCCCAGCAAAGCTAAACTTCTTCAGCATATAAGATGCTCTACCACCTGCCTTCACGTACATTTCCAAATGTAAGAATCATCATTCCTTACCCCCTCACCATCTTTGCAACACCATTCATCCCAGCTGCATTGGACACTTTGACATTCTTTGGGCTTCCCTGTTAGCTCAGCTTGTAAAGAATCTGCCTGCGATGCAGGTGACACCGGTTTGATTCCTGGGTCGGGAAGATCCACTGGAGAAGAAATAGGCTACCCACTCCAGTACTCTTGGACTTCCCTGATGGCTCAGACAGTAAAGAATTCGCCTGCAGTGCGGGAGACCTGGGTTGGGAAGACCCCCTGGAGAAGAGAAAGGCTAACCACTCTAGTATTCTGGCCTGGAGAATTCCATGAATAGAGGAGCCTGGCAGGCTACAGTCCATGGGGTTGCAAAGAGTCGGACATGACTGAGTGACTTTCCACACATGGATTTGCATTACTCTTTTCTTTGTACAGGTTACATTTTCTCCAGGAATATCTGTTCCATTCCCTCTTGCTACAGACATTTGACACTTTTTAAATGCTCGGTCTCAAGTCTTACATTCTCTGTGACTTATTTCATAATTCTTCCACCTTTATAGGTAACATTATTCTCTTATCTCCTCTAGGATCCTGTAGCATTTTATTTTGCTATTGTATCACTTATCACAATAAATCATAATTATAAGGATATTTATCGATTTTATCCAAGATGGTCTGAACTCTTTACACTATACAGGGCTATTTTATTCTCCTCCGTAGCTCTAGCATGGTATAATGCCTGAAACAGGGTAAGTATTCAGGAAACCAAAACTGAACTAAATCATTGTCATCTCTCAAAATAGAAAACTTATTTTTAGTTTATCTTCTGCTGACTTGTTTAGTAACACTAGATGAGTCAATTAAATCCCTCTGAGTTTAGTGTCCCATTGATACAATCCATGAAACAGTGTACTAACTTTTGCCTCCTAGCTACCCCCTGATAATAGAGAACACGTTTGAGATTGAAACTTTCTGGGACAGAGACTGTTAAAGTGCCACAATGGGTAAGTGCCAGGAGTCCAAAATAAATCAATAGAAGCATAAAGAAAATCATATCAGTTCAGTTCAGTCACTCAGTTGTGTCCGACTCTTTGCGACACCATGAATAGCAGCACGCCAGGCCTCCCTGTCCATCACCATCTCCCGGAGTTCACTCAGACTCATGTCCATCAAGTCCGTGATGCCATCCAGCCATCTCATCCTTTGTCACCCCCTTCTCCTCCTGCCCCCAATCCCTCCCAGCATCAGAGTCTTTTCCAATGAGTCAACACTTCGCATGAGGTGGCCAAAGTACTGGAGCTTCAGCTTTAGCATCATTCCTTCCAAAGAAATCCCAGGGCTGATCTCCTTCAGAAGGGACTGGTTGGATCTCCTTGCAGTCCAAGGGACTCTCAAGAGTCTTCTCCAACACCACAGTTCAAAACCATCAATTCTTCGGCACTCAGCCTTCTTCACAGTCCAACTCTCACATCCATACATGACCACAGGAAAAACCATAGCCTTGACTAGATGGACCTTAGTTGGCTAAGTAATATCTCTGCTTTTGAATATACTGTCTAGGTTGGTCATAACTTTTCTTCCAAGGAGTAAGTATCTTTTAATTTTATGGCTGCAATCACCAACTGCAGTGATTTTGGAGCCCAAAAAATAAAGTCTGACACTGTTTCCACTGTTTCCCCATCTATTTCCCATGAAGTGATGGGACCGGATACCATGATCTTCGTTTTCTGAATGTTGAACTTTAAGCCAACTTTTTCATTCTCCTCTCTCACTTTCATCAAGAAGCCTTTTAGTTCCTCTTCACTTTCTGCCATAAGGGTGGTGTCATCTGCATCTCTGAGGTTATTGATATTTCTCCCAGCAATCTTGATTCCAGCTTGTGTTTCTTCCAGTCCAGCATTTCTCATGATGTACTCTGCATATAAGTTAAATAAGCAGGGTGACAATATACAGCCTTCACATACTCCTTTTCCTATTTGGAACCAGTCTGTTGTTCCATGTCCAGTTCTAACTGCTGCTTCCTGACCTGCATACAGATTTCTCAAGAGGCAGGTTAGGTAGTGTGGTATTCCCATCTCTTTCAGAATTTTCCACAGTTTACTGTGATCCACACAAAGGCTTCGGCATAGTCAATAAAGCAGAAAGAGATGTTTTTCTGGAACTCTCTTGCTTTTTTGATGATCCAGTGGATGTTGGCAATTTGATCTCTGGTTCCTCTGCCTTTTCTAAAACAAGCTTGAACATCAGGGAGTTCACGGATCATGTATTGCTGAAGCCTGGCTTGCAGAATTTTGAGCATTACTTTACTAGCATGTGAGATGAGTGCAACTGTGTGGTAGTTTGAGCATTCTTTGGCCTTGCCTTTCTTTGGAACTGGAATAAAAACTGACCTTTTCCAGTCCTGTGGCCACTGCTGAGTTTTGCAAATTTGCTGGCATATTGAGTGCAGCACTTTCACAGCATCATCTTTCAGAATTTGAAACAACTCAACTGGAATTCCATCACCTCCACTAGCTTTGTTCGTAGTGATGCTTCCTAACACCCACTTGACTTCACATTCCAGGATGTCTGGCTCTAGATTAGTGATCACACCATCATGATTATCTGGGTCGTGAAGATCTTTTTTGTACAGTTCTTCTGTGTATTCTTGCCACCTCTTCTTAATATCTTCTGCTTCTGTTAGGTCCATACCATTTCTGTCCTTTATCAAGCCCATCTTTGCATGAAATGTTCCCTTGGTATCTCTAATTTTCTGGAAGAGATCTCTAGTCTTTCCCATTCTGTTCTTTTCCTCTATTTCTTTGCATTGATCACTGAGGAAGGTTTTTTTTTATCTCTTCTTGCTATTCTTTGGAACTCTGCATTCAGATGCTTATATCTTTCCTTTTCTCCTTTGCTTTTCGCCTCTCTTCTTTTCACAGCTATTTGTAAGGCCTCCCCAGACAGCCATTTTGCTTTTTTGCATTTCTTTTCCATGGGGATGATCTTGATCCTTGTCTCCTGTACAATGTCACAAACCTCCGTCCATAGTTTATCAGGCACTCTATCTATCAGATCTAGTCCCTTAAATCTATTTCTCACTTCCACTGTATAATCGTAAGGGATTTGATTTAGGTCATACCTGAATGGTCTAGCGGTTTTCCCTACTTTCTTCAATTTGAGTCTGAATTTTGTAATAAGGAGTTCATGATCTGAGCCACAGTCAGCTCCTGGTGTTGTTTTTGTTGACTGTATATAGCTTCTCCATCTTGGCTGCAAATAATATAATTAATCTGATTTCGGTGTTGACCATCTGGTGATGTTTATGTGTAGAGTCTTCTCTCATGTTGTTGGAAGAGGGTGTTTGCTATGACTAGTGCATTTTCTTGGCAAAACTCTATGAGTCTTTGCCCTGCTTCATTCCACATTCCAAGGCCAAATTTGCCTGTCACTCCAGGTGTTTCTTGACTTCCTACTTTTGCATTCCAGTCCCCTATAATGAAAAAGCATCTTTTTTGGGACTCAAGTATCTCCAGGAAAGTTTTCAATCATCAGTGCTCATCAGAATCCCATGGGCTGAAACTAGGGACCTATACTGAATCTACTTAATCAGAATCTCTGCATGCGGGTCCTCATTACATGTTTTTATATTTGGAGGATGTAGACTTTATTGAGGTGCAATTTTCAACCAAAAATGTACCCAAGGTAAATGTACAGTTCAGTGAATAGGGACAAATATATATACTTGTGTATCTAACACTCCACAAACAGAAAAAAAAAAAAACATTTACATCACTTCAGAAAGTTCCCTCTTACCCCATCCTAATCAATCTATCCCATCTTTGGTGCCAAGCAGCCACTGATCTCTTTCACTTTGTGTTATTAGTTTGCCTGTCCTGGAATTTCATATAAGTGAATTCAAAGAACATATCATTTTCTAAAGTTTCCACAAGTGATTATAATGGACAGTCAATATTGAGACCCACTGATATAGAAGAATCCATACAAGATAGTCACAATGATAGCATGAGCTGGATATAAGCCAACTGGTTTTAACTCTAGAAACATATGTTTATTTAAATTGTGGTTTGAAAAATCATCCTATTAAAATTCCTATGATTCAAAACCAAAGGCCATGAAAAATTATTGGATGAAAACTGAAATTTATATTGAACCACATCATGAAAACCTATCACATATCAATTACTATATAACTAAGAAACACATATATTAATATTTGTTAGATTTCATTGTCAAATGCCAAACATCCTCCTCTAACTTAAAAAAAATCTGCCTCAGTGGGAAGTCATCCAGATATGAGAGTACATTATTTAGCAGTATAAGACTGCAGTTGCAAGGAGAATAAGGTCTGGGGTTGAGGATACATTTTAATAGACTCAATCATGAGCACCATAATAGGGCTTGCTGGCATGAACTGAATCAGTAAATATGTATACAAGACCAATTAGCGGTTGTCATGGAACAGTGATCTGAACTCTGCCACTGTCTCCATGGGTATCTTTGCATCTTTGCTCTCAAGATTCCCCATTTACAAATGAGATGCTTTCAAAGGTTACTTCTGACCTCAACACTCTGTGATCTCTTTCAGTGAATTTCTTGATAAAAAATATTGCCCAACATCAATGCTAAATGTTAGTTGGTACTGTAAGTGAAAATGAAAGTCTCTCAGTTGTGTCCGACTCTTTGGGGTCAAATGGACTACACAGTCCATGGAATTCTCCAGGCCAGAATACTGGAGTGGATAGCTGTTCCCTTCTCCAGGGGATCTTCCCAACCCAAGGATCGAACTCAGGTCTCCCACATTGTAAGTAGATCCTCTACCAGCTGAGCCACCAGGGAAGCCCTGGAGTTACTGAAAGAGGAAACTAAACAAAAATCTCACTGGAAGAGTTTGTGAGGTCAGGTTATCCCAGATTCAGTTCCTAGTGTGAACACAGCGCCTGTGACAGGCATAAGACTTCAATGTGGGTTTTCCACTCTTGGAGGTAAATGTGTTCTTTGGACACTATGTGGTATGTATATTATTTTTAATATTCATTTGGGAGTCATGTAGAAAGTCTAAGAAGATGCCAAAATTTATTTGAAGAAATTATATCATCAGGCAGTTATGTAGAATATACGTCTTCTTCCTTTTTGTCACACAAGAAGGATTTATAGAACTAAATTAACTCAAAGTTTAGAATGTGCATAGGCAAGAGCATTTTTCTCTCTTCTGTCTTTATGAACCACTCACATTAATAGGCTTTTGAAATCTAAATCCAGGTTAACTTAATACAGATCTTTATAGAATATCCATAAATCTACAAGGTCATGAAATTCACGTAGAAGAGAAAGTCAATATAACCCACAAAACTGTACCTCTATTTAGATAACCATCTCAGATGTATATTTAGAGCAAAAGAAGACAACCTAGCTAATAGGCTGACTTAACTAAACAAATAAAAACCTGTATATGCTTAAGTCACAGTGTAAAAACTACACATAAAAGATGGTGCCATGAGAACATTACCTATATCCATTCTGGTAAGAATCACTCACAAATCTATTAAAACAGAAAAGAATGCTTGATAGAATGTATTCCAAATAAGGCTTTTGGACCATCAAGAAAATATGGTTTCTTTGAAAACTGCTGGAAATAGGGCAGCATATGCATAAAACTAAATTTGTCGAAGCATTAACTATCTGAAATGCAGGACTTTCAGAAGCACTGTAAATAAGACTTCCCAAGTAAAGAGAAGTTCAAAAAATCATAGATGTTTCATTATTAATGTGGACACCTCCTCATCCATATGGGATGTGAAGTGCAGAGGTTAAGGAAAGCTTTCACTCGCAAAGGAAAGAAGAATGAGGCAGACTAGCAGCATAAAGGGGAAGGCGATGGCACCCCACTCCAGTACTCTTGCCTGGAAAATCCCATGGATGGAGGAGCCTGGTAGGCTGCAGTCCATGGGGTCACCAAGAGTCAGACACGACTGAGCGACATCACTTTCACTTTTCACTTTCATGCATTGGAGAAGGAAATGGCAACCCACTCCAGTGTTCTTGCCTGGAGAATCCCAGGGACAGGGGAGCCTGGTGGGCTGCCGTCTCTGGGGTCGCACAGAGTCAGACATGACTGAAGTGACTTAGCAGCACCAGCGGCATAAAGGGCACCCCAACTTTATGCTGACATGCTGGGAAAATAATTCCTACCCACAAAGGGAAAACAAAGCCCCAAAGGGAGATGAAGTTGGAAGAAGGGGCCAAAGCAAGAGGATGCCAGTGCTCAGTACTGGTCCTTCTGCACCTGCACCTGTGGGGTGAGACCCCTTTACTTCTGCCATCTCTCCCTGCCCACTTGCTCAGGCCCGCCCCCTACAGACACCCTGCTCTTGAGAGAAAACCCTAGCTCCTACTCACTACAGTGGAAAGACTAATCCCAGCTCCCTGGGCCTCCTGGGAATGGCTGGCAGTGAGGGGAGTGGTGGGCAGACAGCTGAAAGAGTGGAAAGTGGACAGTGTGACTGTTAACAGAGGTGACACCAGTGCATTCAGGTAAGGGAGTCCGGTGCAACTGGGAGAAGTTGGGGCAAGAAGTTTTCCCTCTCTTCCTGCATCTTGCTGGGGCTGTGCCTGATAACCACCACTCTTTCAAGAATGTCGTTTTTTGCAAACAGGTGCCAATGTTCTTGCTACACTAACGAGCTAAGTGACGCAGTGGACAAAGCAAGGATCCTGTTCCTGGCTCAATCTCTCTTTGAGGACGATGATTTGCCGCACCAACTTACCTTGCCAGGCACGAAGCATCAGAGGATTAGCTATTAAAAGAAAGACATTTTCTCGCTCATTACAGCCTGCAATGTAAACCAGCTAGAGATGTAAAGGCTCTTGTTTTCACCATTAAAGTCGAAATTATTTCCGGCGGCTTTGGGAGAAAATGCAGTTCTTTCCCTTCTTGTCATAGAGGTTCCACACTCACCTAGAGATGAGAGTGCCCTATTAACATGGCCTCATCTTGCTTTGAATGATGCCCATCGGTGACCCTCCTGGACTTGGGGGTGGGGAGGCTGGGCCCTGAGCCCTCAGCCCTTGGAATGTGGGATCACCAAGGGCAGAGGTCATTGGACAGCACTGAGTCCTTCCCACACACATCCCCTAACTGTGGGAAGAGGAACGTTTTCAGAGAGGAAAATGAGCTCTTCAGGCAGAGTCCACCCATTTTGCCAATGACCAGACCCCGCTCGGGCCAGACGGCCACAGGCTGTATCAGGGCTCTACTCCTGGAGAAGCAGCCTTAGAGCTGGGATCGGCCTGGCCACAGCTCTTTCCCCACTTGTCTGCCACCGCAGAGGTAGGAGGACACCTGTAGCTCCACCTACACTAATCAGAGCTCTTTGGCGTTGGTCACATCTCTCAGCCAGCTTGGCTGTTGAGTGAAATTGCCCCAGGTGGCAAGTTTCCTCCCTGTGTTATTGATTCATTTGGCTTGAATCTGGCCACTGAGCAGGTCACAGTCTCAGCCCCTGCCAGAGGCCCTCTCCGCCTGTCAGTTCCAAAGAAGGACCCAGGGCCATCTCATCCTCATAAATTCAGGATCGATGTTCAAAGATGACTCATTGGCACCATCTAGCATCATGAGTAATCACATCACCACCCAAGGCAGATATCCAAAATAGATGAATCAGGTGTCCTTCTCTCCTGCATAAATGCCTTCTTACCATGTTTTTCCTTCAGTATGTTTCCCATAGTTCAGTGAAAATTCACTGTTATGATATCAGCATAGCAGTGATGTCTTCTGATTTATATGTTTTTTTAAGATTGCTCTTGTTGAAAAATATAAAAAAGATTCAAAGAGAATAGAAGACAAAAAGTGCTAGAGCTGCACAGAGGTTTGGGGAATATATGATCATGTGAGAAAGGTACTTGGAGAGACAGGTCTATATACAAGACAAATTTTGTAGATGTAATACATGATATTTGGTAATGAATTTTAAATAAGAGGTAAAGGGAAAGGAGGCTACAAAGATGACTCCCAATATTCTGGCTTGAATAACCAACTTCCTCTCCCTTACCCCTTTACTGTGGCAGCCACATAAACTATAATGGAAAAGAATATTTTAAGAGTGTATATATGTGTATAACTGAGCTACTTTCCTGAATAGCAGAGGTTGGCACAACACTGTAAATCAACTATACTACGATAAGAAAAACTGGGATTTCCATCAAGTAACTAACCTGACCATTCTCCTCTACTCATCATGAGAACTAACAATTAAACTCCATCTTATTAAGGCCAGCCAAGCATGACCCAGCGCCCCCAAGGAATAGTCCTACGTTTTCACTTTTTTGAGGTTCCAGTATAGATAGTGAAAAGGATAAGTCATCATACTGGCTATTCTTACACAATGACAGATATCGTAATGCAAAATTCAAACCAACATTCAGAAATTTACAATTTATAAAGTAATAGAATGTTATTCAGCCTTAAAAAGGGAGATCCTGCCATTTGTGACAACATGGATGACCCAGAAAGATGTTATACTAAGTGAAATAAGCTAGATACAGAAGTAAAGATGTGTATGATCTTATATGTGGAATCTAAAACAGTCAAATAAGTAGAATTAGGGAGCAAAATGGTAGTTAGCAGCACAGGGAGGTGGGGGAAATGTGGAGATATTGGGCAAAGTGTCTAAATTTGTAGTTATGTAGGATGAATAAGGTTACAGATGCAATGTATAATATAACAACTATAGATAATAATAATGTAGTGAATGCTGGAAATTTGCTAAGACCATGGATTCGAGGTGCTCTCACCATACACACAAAGACTGGTAAGTGTGAGGAGCTGGAAATGTTCATTAGCCTAATTGTAGTAATCATTTCACTATGCAAAAATCAAAACATCCCCTTAAATATAAACATTTTTCCTCTTAAAAAATGGATGTGTGAACTATATTTTTAGATGTTTGTGATTTTTTTTCTTTTGATCCAGATATTTCATGCTAGAGGCCATATTTTGAACATGCCAAGGAAAGTTCAGCATTGTGTGGTTATTCTAGAAACTACTTAGGGTAAAAAGTTCTCTTTCTGGAACTTTCATATAGCAAAAGATCATGGTTATTTGACCATCTGCTTCACTAATGATGCAAGCGCCACAACCTCAGGCATCTGGGCATATTACTACACTTTTCCATGTCAAGGGAAGATTTGTCAAGACTGTCATTCTATAAGACATGTAATAAAAAATGTCATGATCTGCTTCCTTCTTAAGCAAGAGACAAAGCCTGGGTTGCCATGACACCAAACAATTTAATAAAAAATTGAAAAATTCAATCAATCAGTCAGTCAGTCAGTCCTTTCATTTTCAGAAAAATCAAAAAACTTACTGGGCATAGTGTGACTTATTCTTTTAATGTCTTAAAGAGACAACCAGAATTCTTACAGCAATTTTTCGTGTGATATACAAATAATTGAAGCAAACAATTGCCTTTAAAGTTGCCTATTTAATTGGGTATTTCAAATAAAAATGTTAATGTTGCTGAAATGAGTTGATAAGTGTTCTCAAATCCCCATATCACTTGCCACCTCTGGGCAATTTAAGTTGTCTTCATATTTCAAGCTCATAAGAGCAATGGAAATCAGACCTGCAATAACAGAGATTAACTTGCAGCACATGAGAACCCAGTTTCTCATCACTGATTAGCAAGGTATAACACACAAATGATGACCTGAGGACACATATGTGAATGGTAACTCATATCATGTAGTTGTATTGCACTGAGCCAGTCATACTCCCTTATCCTCACTTTTTTGGCAACAGTATGCATTTGTTAAATGAGTTTTAAGGATTTTGAGGAAGTTTGTAGTTGACATGATGAATCTTTCTATGGCCAGGACCAGGACCTATTTGTTTATTTCTGTTTCTCTATCTAAATCTGTCCAGAGATCTATTATTCTATCATTATAGAAAAAAAAAACGATTTGAGGCAGATCATAAAGCTAAACATAATACAAGATACATATAAAGCTATGAGTTAATGTGCAAAGTTTATGTAACAATCTGTGTACCATGATAAGAAGTGCCCCACAAATGTGGCTCAGTCCCACACAATAGCACAAGCAAAGTGGGTAATGTAGTGACAAGAATCACAGTGTTCACAAGAGTATTATGAAAGAAAATTTTCATGGGTGACAGTTTTTTTTAGTATCAAATTCAGAGAGGAATGTATACTGTAGGTCTTTATAAAATTAGAGAATGTAGAGAACAATGTCCGCAAAAGCATTCCAGAGTAAAGTACAATAAGTAACTACTTTCATAGGACTCTTGATGATATACCTCAATGCAGATTGACAGTATTATGTTAAAGGGCAATTTCATTAAATAATTCTGCAAAAAAGACAAAATTTGTTGTTATTTAGTTAATAAGTCGTATCCAATTCTTTTGTGACCCCCATGGACTGTAGCCTGCCAGGCTCCTCTGTCCATGGGATTTTTCAGGCAAGAATACTGGAGCAGGTTGCCATTTCCTATTCCAGGGGATCTTCTAGACTCAGGGGTTGAACCTGCATCTCCTGTATTGGCAGGCGGACTCTTTACCACTGAGCCACCTGGGAAGCTCAAAAAAGACAAACTATGTGGTCTAAATATACTCTCTCTGATGATATAGACTGGTTCCCAAAGTATAAATCCAGAGAAGTGAATGTAATATATCCCCTTTAAGTTATTAGACATATCCTTTTCCCCACTGCATGACTCAGCTTTAGAGAAGATAAAAAAAATTAAAGACTATACTTTCTGAAGACCAACTAGGGTAAAGGTTTTCCAGTTGGCCAATCAGAAACAAATAAGTTTTAATAGTTGCTTAAATAGCTTTGAGACAGATGTCACATCATAAAAATTACACAGTGTAATACTCATTTCTGAATAGATGGCCATATATTGAACATCGCCCTCCCCCCCAAAAAAATTAGCAAATGAGTGAAAAAGGTCCCAAAGTTCTGTGACATGATGAAGCATATTTTTAAAAATTTCTAACCTCTCCAAATATTAGTGTTAAATGCAAAATATATTTACAATGTTATGCATCTATCACCACTATCTAATTTTAGAGCATTTTACTTACCCTAAAAAGTAATTGCTCCCCATATTTCCACCTCTGCAGGCACAAATTCTCTGTTTATAATTTGACTATTCTAGCCATTTCATATAAATTGAATCATAGTGTATATGGAGTTTTGTGACCGGCTTCTTCCACATAGCATAATGTTTACAAGGCTTATCTGTGTTGTAGCATACATTGCTGTTGTTGTTGAGTCACTAAGTCGTGTTCTCCTCTTTGCGAAACCATGGACTGCAGCATGCCAGGCTCCTCTGACCTCCACAATCTCCCAGAATTTGTTCAAACTCATGTCCAATGAGTGGGTGATGCTATCTAACCATCTCATCCTCTGCCATCCACTTCTCCTTTTGCCTTCAATATTTCCCAGCATCAGGGTCTTTTCCAAAGAGTCAACTCTTCTCATCAGGTGGTCAAAGTATTGGAGCTCCAGCTTCAGCATCAGTTCTTCCAATGAATATTCAGGGTTGATTTCCTTTAGGATTGACTGGTTTGACCTCCTTGCTGTTCAAGGGACTCTCAAGAGTCTTTTCCAGCACCACAATTTGAAAGCATCAATTCTTCGGCACTCAGCCTTCATTACAGTCCAGCTCTCACATCTGTACATGACTATTGGAAAAACCATAGCTTTAACTATATGGACCTTTGTCTGCAAAGTGATGTCTCTGCTTTTTGATACACTGCCTAGGTTTGTCACAGCTTTCCTTCCAAGGAGCAAGTGTCTTTTAATTTCATGGCTGCAGTCACCATCCATAGTGATTTTGGAGCCCAAGAAAATAAAATCTGTTGCTGCTTCCACTTTCTCCCCTTCTATTTGCCACGGGACAGGATGCTATGATCTTAGTTTTTTAAATGTTTCAAGTCAGCTTTTTCACTTTCCTCTCTCGTTCTCAACAGGCACTTTAGTTCCTCTTCATTTTCTGCAATTAGAGTAGTTTCATCTGCATATCTGAAGTTATTGATATTTCTCCCAGCAATCTTGATTCCAGCTTGTGATTCAACCAGCCTGGCATTTCGCATTATGTACTCAGCATAAAAGTTAAATAAGCAGGAAGACAATATATAGTCGTGTCATACTCCTTTCCCAATTTGGAATCACTTCCATGTCGGATTCTAACCGTTGCTTCTTGACCTGCATACAGATACCTCAGGAGACAGGTAAGGTGGTGTGGTACTCTCATCTCTTTAAAAGTTTTCCACAGTCTGTTGTGATCTATACAGGCTTTAGTGCAGTCAGTGAAGCAGAAGTAGATGTTTTCCTGGAACTGCTTTACTTTTCCCCTGATCCAATATATATTATCAACTTGATCTCTGATTCCTCTGCTTTTTCTAAAGCCAGCTTGGGCTTCCCTGGTAGCTCAGCTGGTAAAGAATTCACCAGCAATGTGGGAGATCTTGGTTCGATTCCTGGGTTGGGAAGATCCCATGGAGAAGGGATAGGCTACCCACTCCAGTACTGGGCTTCCCTGGTGGCTCAGATAGTAAAGAATTTGCCTGCAATAGGGGAGACCTGGGTCTGATCCTTGGGTTGGGAACATCCCCAGGAGAGGCACATGGGAACCCATTTCAGTATTCTTGCCTGGAGAATCCCCGTGGACAGAGGAGCCTGGTGGGCTACAGTCCATGGGGTTGCAAAGAGTTGGACACTCAGTTCAGTTCAGTCACTCAGTCGTGTCCAACTCTCTCAGCACGCCAGGCCTCCCTGTCCATCACCAACTCCCAGAGTTCACTCAGACTCACGTCCATCGAGTCCGTGATGCCATCCAGCCATTTCATCCTCTGTCGTCCCCTTCTCCTCCTGCCCCCAATCCCTCCCAGCATCAGAGTCTTTTCCAATGAGTCAACTGTTCGCATGAGGTGGCCAAAGTACTGGAGTTTCAGCTTTAGCATCATTCCTTCCAAAGAAATCCCAGGGCTGATCTCCTTCAGAAGGGACTGGTTGGATCTCCTTGCAGTCCAAGGGACTCTCAAGAGTCTTCTCCAACACCACAGTTCAAAAGCATCAATTCTTTGCCACTCAGCCTTCTTCACAGTCCAACTCTCACATCCATACATGACCACAGGAAAAACCATAGCCTTGACTAGATGGACCTTAGTTGGCAAAGTAATGTCTCTGCTTTTGAATATACTGTCTAGGTTGGTCATAACTTTTCTTCCAAGGAGTAAGCGTCTTTCAATTTCATGGCTGCAATCACCATCTGCAGTGATTTTGGAGTCCAAAAAAATAAAGTCTGACACTGTTTCCACTGTTTCCCCATCTATTTCCCATGAAGTGATGGGACCAGATGCCATGATCTTCGTTTTCTGAATGTTGAGCTTTAAGCCAACTTTTTCACTCTCCTCTTTCACTTTCATCAAGAGACTTTTTACTTCCTCTTCACTTTCTGCCATAAGGCTGGTGTCATCTGCATCTCTGAGGTTATTGATATTTCTCCCGGCAATCTTGATTCCAGCTTGTGTTTCTTCCAGTCCAGCATTTCTCATGATGTACTCTGCATATAAGTTAAATAAGCAGGGTGACAATATACAGCCTTGACGTACTCCTTTCCGTATTTGGAACCAGTCTGTTGTTCCATGTCCAGTTCTAACTGTTGCTTCCTGACCTGCATACAGATTTCTCAAGGGGCAGGTCAGGTGGTCTGGTATTCCCATCTCTTTCAGAATTTTCCACAGTTTGTTGTGATCCACACAGTCAAAGGCTTTGGCATAGTCAATAAAGCAGAAAGAGATGTTTTTCTGGAACTCTTTTGCTTTTTCCATGATCCAATGGATGTTGACAATTTGATCTCTGGTTCCTCTGCCTTTTCTAAAACAAGCTTGAACATCAGGGAGTTCACAGTTCACGTATTGCTGAAGCCTGGCTTGGAGAATTTTGAGCATTACTTTACTAGCATGTGAGATGAGTGCAATTGTGTGGTAGTTTGAGCATTCTTTGGCATTGCCTTTCGTTGGAACTGGAATGAAAATTGACCTTTTCCAGTCCTGTGGCCACTGCTGAGTTTTGCAAATTTGCTGGCATATTGAGTGCAGCACTTTCACAGCATCATCTTTCAGGATTTGAAACAACTCAACTGGAATTCCATCACCTACACTAGCTTTGTTCGTAGTGATGCTTTCTAAGGCCCACTTGATTTCACTTTCCAAGATGTCTGGCTCTAGATGAGTGATCACACCATCATGATTATCTGGGTCGTGAAGATCTTTTTTGTACAGTTCTTCTGTGTATTCTTGCCACCTCTTCTTCATATCTTCTGCTTCTGTTAGGTCCATACCATTTCTGTCCTTTATCGAGCCCATCTTTGCATGAAATGTTCCCTTGGTATCTCTAATTTTCTGGAAGAGATCTCTAGTCTTTCCCATTCTGTTCTTTTCCTCCATTTCTTGGCAGTGATCGCTGAAGAAGGTTTTCTTATCTCTTCCTGCTATTCTTTGGAACTCTGCATTCAGATGCTTATATCTTTCCTTTTCTCCTTTGCTTTTCGCCTCTCTTCTTTTCACAGCTATTTGTAAGGCCTCCCCAGACAGCCATTTTGCTTTTTTGCATTTCTTTTCGGTGGGGATGGTCTTGATCCCTGTCTCCTGTACAATGTCACGAACCTCCGTCCATAGTTCATCAGGCACTCTGTCTATCAGATGCACACAGCACAGCTTGTACATCGGGAAGTTCTCGGTTCATGTACTGCTGAAGCCTGACTTGGAGAATTTTGAGCATCACCTAGCATGTGAAATGAAAGCAACTGACTGTAGTTTGAACATTCTTTGACATTGCCCTTCTTTGGGATTGGAATGAAAATTGACCTTTTCCAGTCCTATGGCCACTGCTGAATTTTCCAAATTTGCTGGCATATTGAGTGCAGCACATTCACAGCATCATCTTTTAGGATTTGAAATAGCTCAGCTGGAATTCCATCACCTCCACTAGCTTTGTTCATAGTGATGCTTCCTAAGGCCCACTTGACTTCACACTCCAAGATATCTGGCTCTAAGTGAGTGAACACAGCATCATGGTTTTCCAGGTCATTAAGACTTTTTTGTACAGTTCTTCTGTGTATTCTTGCCACCTCTTCTTAATATCTTCTGCTTCTGTTAGGTCCGTGCTGTCTCTGTCCTTTATTGTGCCATCCTTGCATGTACTGTTGAAGCCTAGCTTGGAGAATTTTGAGCATTACTTTGCTAGCATGTGAGATGAGTGCAATTGTGCGGTAGTTTGAACATTGTTTGGCATTGCCAATGGGACTAATCCTAGCAGTTAACTCCTCCTCTGCATTTATCCCATGCCACTTGCTATTAATATAACTAGCTGATTTTAGAAAGACTTTGATAAGACTGTTCTATACATCTGTGTCTCTTCATTGAACCATGTATAATATCATATATGAAACGAGTCGCCAGCCCAGGTTCAATGCATGATACTGGATGCTTGGGGCTGGTGCACTGGGATGACCCAGAGGGATGGTACGGGAAGGGAGGAGGGAGCAGGGTTCAAGATGGGGAACACGTGTCTACCTGTGGCAGATACATGTTTATGTATGGCCAAACCAATACAATAATGTAAAGTAATTAACCTCCAATTAAAATAAATAAATGTATTAAAAAATAAATAGATGGGGAAACAAAAAAATAAAAGACTTTGATAAATATTTGATGATACCTGGGGTGTCCCTTAGTGGGAGTATAGTTTTCCATCTCCTCTCCTTCTATTCATCTTCATTCATACTGCATTTATTGAATATCTCTTTTGTAAAGAGTCGGACACAATTGAGTGACTTCACTTTCACTTCCTTGGGGAATTCCCTGGTGGCTCAGATGGTAAAGAGTCTCCCTGCAATGTGGGAAACCTGGGTTCTATCCCCAGGTCAGGAAGATCCCCTGGAAAAGGAAAAGGCAACCCACCCCAGTATCCTTGCCTGGAGAATCCCATGGCTGGAGGAGCCTGGCAGGCTACAGTTCATAGGGTTGCACAGTCCATGGGGTCACAAAGAGTCAGACATGACTGAGCGTCTTCACTTTCACTTTCTTTTTTTGTAAAGCACTTGGCTAGACATTGTGACAGGTCATAAGAAGAAGAAGACACTTTTTCTGCCTTCAAGGACCTGCGAATTCATCAGAGGAGTAAAGACATGAATGCAAAACTCCCTAGGGCAGAGTAGAGATGAAAATGTTGCAATAATGCTAAGAAAGCACATGGTGAACTTTGAGAAAGGACAAAGAATAGGCTTAAACTGCCTTGAAGGAAGTGAATGTTTTCATGTGTGATTGAGAGGAGCATTTCAAATGCAAACAAAAACAGGGCAGAAACAAATTATAAGACACGTTTGGGGCGGGGGGGGAGGAAAAAAATTAATAAGGCTGAAACTCAGTGCCTGACTGACAATATGACAGAGGTTGTTTCGAAACATTGCAGAGAGTCTTGAATATCACGTTTAAACAGATTTTTGTAATTAACAAGTAGCCAGTGAAGATTGCTGAGCAGAAAATAACAGTCAGAGGTATGATTTAGGAAAGTTAACATAGGAACAAGTAGAATGGTCAGAAAGTCTGGACGCAAGAAACACACACCACACACACACACACACAAACACAGTGCCTGGCTAGTTCAGCCTGATGAACGCCTACTAAACTGTGAACAAAAAGATTAGAAATGGGAAGAGAAAGTAGATGACCAAGTCAGGAGATTCCGGAAGATGTAAAATTGCCAGGCTTTGGCAATGGGTGAGAGGTGAGGAACATGAGAGGTGGAGGTGAAAAATATGACTGACATTTTCAGTCTAACTGACTGGGAAAACTCGATGTCATTAATGTAAAAATGGAGAACAAAAAAGAAGAAAAGGTATAGAAGGTGTTGACGGATGCCTTTTTTTTTTTTTTTTTAAGACAGCAGCATTACAGAGGATCACTTCTCAAACTTTAAGGTACTTGTGAAACACCAGAGGATTTTGCTAAAATAAAGATTGATTCATTAGATGAGGAGTGCAGCCTGATATTCCACATATCTAACAAATGTCAGTGTCACTGCCCTACAGACTATAGTTTAAGGCAGTGAGGCTTCAGAGGATGACAGGCAGAGGAGTCCAGGAGAGTTTTGGTTGAAAACAGCAGGCCTGTCAAGGAGCTGTGTAAAGAAATCAGTTTGACAACAGCATTAATAAAAAAATATAAAAGGAAAAACAACATAATTTAGGTCAAATATAGTTTTTAAAAGTGAAGCACAGTTATTTTTAATGTGTTTTCAATTTTTCTTGCTACTTATTCATAGTACTCAGAAACACGTATGTATACTCACTACTCCCATTCACAAACACATGCAACCTGATTATTATATGGATTTTCCCAAACTGAAATAACTAAGTGTCCTGGTACAGACCAGTGTCTATATTAACAAATAAGATGGAGAATGGAGAAACTAATGCTCCTTCCAAAATATCATATTCAAGCATAACTGACTCCAAGATGCACTGTCTCCTGGAACCTTCACACCTAACTTCATGAAAACATTGATCATATGGATAAATAACTTTATCCTTATAATTCTTAGATATAAATATTAATTATCTCTACTTACTTGGCATGTTTTTACTAGTCGGTAAGTCAACATTTCTGTCAGATACACCATTTAGCATAAGTAATACAAACTAAATATTTTGCTTACTTTATATCTTCTCTACAGAATTTGGCTAGCCTGACATATATGTAGAGACTCAGATGATTCCACTTAATGGGCAGGGAAGGTGCATCGATACAACATGAACACTTGACAGTGCACAGCGTCTCCGAGAAATCATGGATGTTCTTTTGACCAAGAGTTGGCTTCTCTGCTATCCAAAAGAAAGCTCATCAATCAAAGAACAGCCAAAACACCTGCTGTGAAAATGCTTTCTTCACTGGTCTCTGAAATCTCTTTTCTAGGCTGGCTTTCATAAGAAGTATAAAATCTTCCGTACTCTGTCACCTGGGAAGCTGTGATGTTAACTGCCAAGGACTTGCGTGACACAAAAAGCTGAAACCAAAGGGCAAGAAGAGGCTCCATGGGGATAAGCAAACACGGGCACTGTGACCCTCCCAGGCATATATTGTCACTGTGGGGGAGCAAATGTGGGCATCACAGGGGGCATTTCCTCTGGCCCTTAGTTTTTAGGAGGCTCCCTGCAAATTCTCAGCAGAGGAAATAGCAGGAGCAGTGAGCCTATTTCCAAAGCCCTCCCCAACAACCTTCAGATTTGATGCATTTGGACTGCACTTCAAAACATCAAATAACTGGCCTCTGTTTTAAGGTGCATTCCAAATGAGTCACCTTTCAAAGAAATAATTGGAGGCAAACTGAGAAAGTAGCAGGCACTCAATAAATGCTTCTAAGATGAGTGAAATGAATGAATGTGTGTGAGACAGTGAATGTAAAGCTTACAATCTAAAGAGTCTAAATCTGTAAATGATCAGAAAAGTACATTTCCTGAGGAAACTGTTTCATCTCAATTTGAGAATACTAATTTCTGGCCTCAAGAGTGCAGATAATGTATTTTCCCATCCATTTCATATAGGTTTGTACACTAGCTTTTCCAGACAAATTTCATTTAGGAAAAAAAAATAATAACTCTGTCCTCTGCCTGAGCCCCGGAACCTGATTGATTTGGATGAGAAACTTGATCCTACTGGCTTTTGTCCCATGCTGCAGCTCTCTGATGAAGTTTTAGCTACATTAGACTGGCTTGTACCCATCTAAACTTATAAATCCCAGGTAGATTTGAGAGGGACCCAAAGAGCTAAAAAGAATGAGTTCTCTTCTGTTTCTATACCAACCCATTTCCCATTGTCAATAGGTCAGTTGCTTTTGTTCAGTGAGCAATGGCCATGCTCCTACAATAAATTATTATGAGGTGTAGAAATCAGTAAATTATGAGCTTTAATTTCCAGAGAAATAAATAAAATGTTTATGAGATGATTATGGAAGCCTTCCTAAGAATCATTTCAAATGATTTTGATAGATTATCTTGATATTAAAAACAAAATAGTACCTATAATTAATTTTCATTGCTAATTTTGGAAGAAAATTGAAACTGTTTGCTTAAATATGTATTTGTGGAAAAATAGTTCATGTTAACTACCAAAGACACTGAATTGCAGCTAACTTGATAAGAAGCCATTATTAGGGAGTAAATAATGATTCTATTAAAAATTGATGAATATAGGGTGATCTAAATATATTTACAGTGTTAATAATCTAAAATGCAGGACTTTCAGAAACACTTACCATGAATAACACTTCCCAAGTAAAGAGACGTTTAAAAAATCATAGATGTTTCATTATTAATGTGGACACCTCACCCGTATGGGATGTGAAGTGCAGAGAAGGTTAAGGAAAGCTTTTACTCGCAAAGGAAAGAAGAATGAGGCAGACTAGCAGCATAAAGGGCACCCCAACTGTATGCTGACATGCTGGGGAAAAAATTCCTACCCACAAAGGGAAAACAAAGCCCCAAAGGGAGATGGAGAAGGCAATGGCACCCCACTCCAGTACTCTTGCCTGGAAAATCCCATGGACGGAGGAGCCTGGAAGGCTGCAGTCCATAGTGTCGCTGAGGGATGGACACGACTGAGCGACTTCACTTTCACTTTTCACTTTCATACATTGGAGAAGAAAATGGCAACCCACTCCAGTGTTCTTGCCTGAAGAATCCCAGGGACGGGGGATTCTGGTGGGCTGCCGTCTATGGGGTCGCACAGAGTCAGACACGACTGAAGTGACTTAGCAGCAAACGGAGATGAAGTTGGAAGAAGGGGCCAAAGCAAGAGGATGCCAGTGCTCAGTACTGGTCCTTCTGCACCTGCACCTGTGGGGTGAGACCCCTTTACTTCTACCATCTCTCCCTGCCCACTTGCTCAGGCCCGCCCCCTACAGACACCCTGCTCTTGAGAGAAAACCCTAGCTCCTACTCACTACAGTGGAAAGACTAATCCCAGCTCCCTGGGCCTCCTGGGAATGGCTGGCAGTGAGGGGAGTGGTGGGCAGACAGCTGAAAGAGTGGAAAGTGGACAGTGTGACTGTTAACAGAGGTGACACCAGTGCATTCAGGTAAGGGAGTCCGGTGCAACTGGGAGAAGTTGGGGCAAGAAGTTTTCCCTCTCTTCCTGCATCTTGCTGGGGCTGTGCCTGGTAACCACCACTCTTTCAAGAATGTCGTTTTTTGCAAACAGGTGCCAATGTTCTTGCTACACTAACGAGCTAAGTGACGCAGTGGACAAAGCAAGGATCCTGTTCCTGGCTCAATCTCTCTTTGAGGACGATGATTTGCCGCACCAACTTACCTTGCCAGGCACGAAGCATCAGAGGATTAGCTATTAAAAGAAAGACATTTTCTCGCTCATTACAGCCTGCAATGTAAACCAGCTAGAGATGTAAAGGCTCTTGTTTTCACCATTAAAGTCGAAATTATTTCCGGCGGCTTTGGGAGAAAATGCAGTTCTTTCCCTTCTTGTCATAGAGGTTCCACACTCACCTAGAGATGAGAGTGCCCTATTAACATGGCCTCATCTTGCTTTGAATGATGCCCATCGGTGACCCTCCTGGACTTGGGGGTGGGGAGGCTGGGCCCTGAGCCCTCAGCCCTTGGAATGTGGGATCACCAAGGGCAGAGGTCATTGGACAGCACTGAGTCCTTCCCACACACATCCCCTAACTGTGGGAAGAGGAACGTTTTCAGAGAGGAAAATGAGCTCTTCAGGCAGAGTCCACCCATTTTGCCAATGACCAGACCCCGCTCGGGCCAGACGGCCACAGGCTGTATCAGGGCTCTACTCCTGGAGAAGCAGCCTTAGAGCTGGGATCGGCCTGGCCACAGCTCTTTCCCCACTTGTCTGCCACCGCAGAGGTAGGAGGACACCTGTAGCTCCACCTACACTAATCAGAGCTCTTTGGCGTTGGTCACATCTCTCAGCCAGCTTGGCTGTTGAGTGAAATTGCCCCAGGTGGCAAGTTTCCTCCCTGTGTTATTGATTCATTTGGCTTGAATCTGGCCACTGAGCAGGTCACAGTCTCAGCCCCTGCCAGAGGCCCTCTCTCCCTGTCAGTTCCAAAGAAGGACCCAGTGCCATCTCATCCTCATAAATTCAGGATCGATGTTCAAAGATGACTCGTTGGCACCATCTAGAATGATGAGTAATCACATCCCCACCCAAGATAGTTATCCAGAATAGATGAGTCAGGGGTCCTCCTCTCTTACACATATAGCTTTTTACCATATTTTTCATTTAGTATGTTTTCCATAGTTCAGTGAAAACAGAACACTGTTTGACGTAAATCACAGCCATATTTTTTAATCCATTTGCTAGATAATGGAAATAGAAACAAAAATAAACAAAAGAGATCTAATTAAACTTAAAAACTTTTCCATAGTAAAGGAAACCATAAACAAAATGAAAAGGCCACCTGCAGAATGAGAGAAAATATTTGCACATGATGCTACTGATAAAAGATTAATTTCCAAGAAATACAAACAGTTCATACAGCTTGATGTGAAAATAACCAAACAGCTCAATCAAAAAATGAACAGAAGATTTAAATAAACATTTCTCCAAGATGGCCAGCAGGCACATTAAAAGATCATCAATTATTAGAGAAATACAAATCCAAACTACAATGAGATATCACCTCAAACCAGTTAGCAGAAACTTTGTGTGTGCACTCAGTCATGTCCAACTCTTTGCGACTCCATGGACTATAGATGGCCAGCCTCCTCTGTTCATGGAATTTTCTGGATAAGAATACCAGGGTCAGTTGCCATTTCCTACTCCAGCAGATCTTCCCCACTCAGGGATCGAATTCACATTTCCTGTGTCTTCTGCGTTGCAGGAGGATTCTTTCGCCCCCTGGAAGCCCAATGAAGAAAGCTGCAACAGTGGCTAAAGGACTGGAGAGCGCCTGTGTGTCTTGAACCACCCTCAAAAGGTAATTGAATCACTTTGTAGTTGAAGGAGCCACTGATCTACAGCCAGCAGATATCAATTAGAATGGCCATAATTAAAATATCTGCAAATAATAGATGCTAGAGGGTGTGGAGAAAATGGAACTCTCTTACAATGTTGGTGAGAATGTAAATTTGTGCAGCCACTATTTAGAACAGTAAGGAGGATCCTTTAAAAGCAACTAAAAATAGAGCTCCCATGTGATCAGCAATAGCACTCATGGGCATATATCCACAGGAAACTGTAATTTGAAAAGATACATGCACTGTTCATTGTAGCACTGTTTACAATAGCCAAGACATGGAAGCAACCTAAATGTCTATAAACAGATGAAAGGATAAAGAAGATGTGGTATGTATACACAATGGAATATTACTCATTCATTAAAAAGGATAAAATAATGCCATTTTCAACAACATGGATGGACTTAAAGGTTGTCATACTGAGTGAAGTAAGCTCGACAGATAAAGACAAATACCACATGATATCATTTATATATATAAGCATGCTAAGTGACTTTAATCATGTCTGACACTTCACGACCCCATGGACCATGACCCACCAGTTTCCTCCGTCCATGGGATTCTCCAGGCAAGAATACTGGAGTGGGTGGCCATGCCCTCCTCCAGGGTTCTTCCCGACCCAGGGATTGAACCTGCATCTCTTATGTCTCCTGCATTGGCACCTGTGTTCTTTACCACTAGAGCCACCTGGAAAGCCTGATATCATTTATATGAATAATCTAAAAAAATGATACTAATAAACTTGTTTACCAAACAGAAATAGACTCGCAGACATAGAAAATAAACATGGTTACCAGAGGGGATAGTTGTTGGGGGGGAGATAAATTAGGAGTTTTGGATTAACATATACACACTACTATAAATAAAAATAGTAAACAAAAGGATGTGTATAGAGTGCAAGGAACTATACTCAATATATATAATATATATTATATGCCATATAATCTATAATGGAAAAAATCTGTATAACTGAAACACTTTGCTGTACACTTGAAACTAATACAACTTTGTAAAATTTTTAATGTTTAATTTAAAAAATGATGAGATTTTTATGAATCTAATAAATCATTTTCAAATGTATAAAGCAAAAAAATAGATATACCTGCTAAATGAGCAATCCTGATATAATACTGGAGATTTGTACATAACCTTTTTATTATTGACAGTTAATTCGTATAAAAAATTAAATATTAATGACAAAATACAATTAACAACCTTAATGAACAAAAACTAAATTCTATACACAAAAGCTAAAAATATCAATTATTTTCATAGATAAATGGAACACTTACATATATTAATTATATTAAGGGGGTGAGAAAGTTAAGTTTCAGAGAATTGGTATTTGATTAAAACACAAGTTAGATGTCAATAGCATTTTTTTTTTTAATTCCCTTACATTTGGAAATTTTAAAGCACATTTCTAAGTCACAGATTAAAGAATAATGGAAGTTTTTAAATACATAGAACTAAATAATACTAAAATGCTTCATATAAAACCTATTAGATATAAATAGCTGTATTTACAAGGAAAGTTATTGTCTCATGTTTTATTAGAAAATGATATCAATTATTATTTAATTTATTTAAATTATCTCAAAATTAATATGTTATATATCTAACTTAAGAAACTTGAATAAAGAACAAGACAAAAATGTAATAAAAGAAAGGAGACAACAATGATAAGAAAAAACTCAATGAAATAAAAGGCAAGGAGATTAAAAAGAGTATACAAAACCAAAGATTGCATCTTTGAACGATTGATATTCAAAGTAGACAAACCTTTGGTAAAATTTATCCTAACAAAAGATAGAAGGCAAAAAATACAATTCTAGAAAGCAAAGTGGCTCCTTAATATAGGTACAGATCAGATTAAAAGTAGAATAAGATAATACTTTGAAAAACTTTATGCCAAAGAAGAAAACTAGACAAATTCTAATTACCCACACATTACCAAAAAAATTTTTAAATACAGTTTTAATAGCCCAATAACTATTTTAAAAATTGAAGTGGTATTAAGATCTTTCTCATAAAGAAAATAACACAGAGAAAGTCTTTTCTTAGTGTTTTCTACCAAAATATGAAGAACCAGATTATTTCCATCTCAAATAATATAATCTAGAAAATAAAATAGATAATACTCCCTAACCTATGGGTTTTCCTGTGGTCATGTATGGATGTGAGAGTTGGACTGTGAAGAAGGCTGAGCGCCAAAGAACTGATGCTTTTGAACTGTGGTGTTGGAGAAGACTCTTGAGAGTCCCTTGGACTGCAAGGAGATCCAACCAGTCCATTCTGAAGGAGATCAGCCCTGGGATTTCTTTGGAAGGAATGGTGCTAAAGCTGAAACTCCAGTACTTTGGCCACCTCATGCGAAGAGTTGACTCATTGGAAAAGACTCTGATGCTGGGAGGGATTGGGGGCAGGAGGAGAAGGGGACGACAGAGGATGAGATGGCTGGATGGCATCACTGACTCGATGGACGTGAGTCTGAGTGAACTCTGGGAGTTGGTGATGGACAGAGAGGCCTGGCGTGCTGCGGTTCATGGGGTCGCAGAGAGTCAGACACGACTGAGCGACTGAATTGAACTGAACTGAACTCATTCTATGAAGTTATTATAATCTTGCTATCTGAACCAAAAGACAATATGAGAATGAAACTTAATATGCCATTCTCTCTCATGACCTAGATTATAAGAAAATCTTAAAATTAAGAAGAGTTAATTGAGTCAAACAATATGTAAAGATACTAACATACAAGGATCAAGTTGAATTTATCTGAAGCAGTCAAGTGGCTGGCCTAGATATAATAAATATTATTATGTTCACATATTAACCACCATGTGAGAAATTCATTTTAAACATGCATCTAGACCCATGTGGAATTTGCCTCCCACTGACACTCATTCATTAATTATTCCAATATATTTAATGAATACAGACTCTATTACACATATGTATCACATGACATTGTGATAATATATTTACGCAGTGGCCTCGTCAAAGAAACTGAGTCCTCCTTAAAGGCAGTCAGTATTCACCACTGTATCTATAGCACAATCACTGGAAAGAGTATATATATAACATATGTGCATATATATGTGTGATATATGCATGGGATAGCCTAAGAAACAGAGCAAAAGTTTACCTAGTGTCAAGTCAGGAAAGCCTTGTTTGAGTTGCATGTGTACTTGCTCAGTCACTCAGTTGTGTCCGACTCTTTGTGACCCTGTGGACTGTAGCCCGCCAGGCTCCTCTGTCCATGGGATGTTCCAGACAAGAATACTGGAGTGGGTTGCCATTTCCTGCTCCAGGGGATCTTCCCCACGCAGCGACCAAACCTGTGTCGCCTGCATTACCATCTGAGCCAGCTGGGAAGTCCCCTGCTTGGCAGTGCCCAAACAGGAACTTACCTTAAAAGATGCATGTAGCAATAGTCAAGCTATGGAAATAACCTAAATATCTATCGACAGATCAATGGATAAATAAAATGTTGTGCTACCATCCAGTGAAATGTCTTTCTGCTTTAAAAAAGAAAGAAATCCTGCTATTTGCAACAACATACATGGGTCTGGAGGACATTATGCTTAGTGAAATAAGCCAGGTACAGAGAGACAAATATTGTATTAGTTTACTTACGCTTATTAAACAATTCCCCATTTTTGCTCACTCCAACCCCTTGAAACCACAATTCTGCTCTCTGCTTCTTTAAATTCCACTGTTTTAGATACCGCATTTAAGTGACAACATGCAGTATTTGTTCTGTATCTGCCTTACTTCATTTAGAATAATATCCTTAGCTCCATCAACAGTGTGGTATATGGCATGATTTACTTCTTTAAAAATGCCTTGGAGTACAGAATGAAGCCGGGCAAAGGCTAACAGACTTCTGCCAAGAGAACGCACTAGTCATAGCTAACATCCTCTTCCAACAACACGCAAGATGACTCTACACGTGGACATCACCAGATGATCAACACCGAAATCAGATTGATTATATCCTTTGCAGCCAAAGATAGAGAAGCTACATACAGTCTGCCAAAACAAGACCAGGAGCTGACTGTGGCTTGGATCATGAATACCTTATTGCCAAATTCAGACTTAAATTGAAGAAAGTGGGCAGAACCACTAGACCATTCAGGTATGACCTAAATCAAATCCCTTATGACTATATAATGGAAGTGAGAAATAGATTTAAGGGACTAGATCTGATAGAGTGCCTGAGGGAACTATGGAATGAGGTTGGTGACATAGCACAGGAGACAGGGATCAAGACCATCCTCAAGAAAAAGAAATGCAAAAAAGCAAAATAGCTGTCCAAGGAGGCCTACAAATAGCTGTGAAAAGAAGAGAAGGGAAAAGCAGAGGAGAAAAGGGAAGATATACCCATCTGAATGCAGAGTTCCAAAGAATAGCAAGGAGAGATAAGAAAGCCTTCCTCAGGGATCAATGCAAAGAAATAGAGGAAAACAACAGATTGGGAAAGACTAGAGATTTCTTCAAGGAAATTAGAGATACCAAGGGAGCATTTCATGCAAAGATGGGCTCAATAAAGGACAGAAATAGTATGGACCTAACAGAACCAGAAGATATTAAGAAGAGGAGGCAAGAATACACAGAAGAACTGTACAAAAAAATCTTCATGACCCGGAAAATCACGATGGTGTGATCACTCACCTAGAGCCAGACATCTTGGTATGTGAAGTCAAGTGGGCTTTAGAAAGCATCACTACGAACAAAGCTCGTGGAGGTGATGGAATTCCAGTTGAGCTGTTTCAAATCCTGAAAGATGATGCTGTGAAAGTGCTGCACTCAATATGCCAGCAAATTTGGAAAACACAGCAGTGGCCACAGGACTGAAAAATGTCAGTTTTCATTCCAATCCCAAAGAAGGGTAATGCCAAAGAATGCTCAGACTACCACACAATTGCACTCATCTCACATGCTAGTAAAGTAATGCTCAAAATTCTCCAAGCCAGGCTTCAGCAATACGTGAACCGTGAACTTCCAGATGTTCAAGCTGGTTTTAGAAAAGGCAGAGGACCCAGAGATCAAATTGCCAACATCCACTGGATCATGGAAAAAGCAAGAGAGTTCCAGAAAAAAACATCAATTTCTGCTTTATTGACTATGCCAAAGCCTTTGACTGTGTGGATCACAATAAACTGTGGAAAGTTCTAAAAGAGATGGGAATACCAGACCACCTGACCTGCCTCTTGAGAAACCTATATGCAGGTCAGGAAGCAACAGTTAGAACTGGACATGGAACAACAGACTGGTTCCAAATAGGAAAAGGAGTACGTCAAGGCTGTATATTGTCACCCTGCTCATTTAACTTATATGCAGAGTACATCGTGAGAAACGCTGGGTGGGAGGAAGCACAAGCTGGAATCAATATTGCTGGGAGAAATATCAATAACCTCACATATGCAGATGACAGCACCCTTATGGCAGAAAGTGAAGAGGAACTAAAGACCCTCTTGATGAAAGTGAAAGAGGAGAGTGAAAAAATTGGCTTAAAACTCAACATATCAATGTATGGCAAAACCAATACAGTATTGTAAGTAAAAATAAATAAATAAATAAAAAGAGAAAAGAAAACCTCAACATTCAGAAAACTAAGATCATGGCATCCAGTCCTATCACTACATGGTTAATAGATGGGGGAACAATGGAAACAGTGAGAGACTTTATTGGGGGGGGTGCTTCAAAATCACTGCAGATGGTGACTCAGCCATGAAATTAAAAGATGCTTGATCCTTGGAAGAAGTTATGACCAAACTAGTGAAAGTGAAGTGAAAGTCGCTCAGTCGTGCCCAACTCTTTGCGACCCCGTGGACTGTAGCCTACAAGGCTCCTCCGTCCATGGGATTCTCCAGGCAAGAATACTAAAGCAGAGACACTACTTTGCCAACAAAGGTCCGTCTAGTCAAAGCTATGGTTTTTGCAGTAGTCATGTATGGATGTGAGAGTTGGACTATAAAGAAAGCTGAGAGCTGAAGAATTGATGTTTTTGAGCTGTGGTGTTGGAGAAGACTCTTGAGAGTCCCTTGGACTGCAAGGAGATCCAACCAGTCCATCCTAAAGGAAATCAGTCCTGAATATTCATTGGAAGGACTGATGCTGAAACTGAAACTCCTATACTTTGGCCACCTGATGTAAAGAACCGACTCATCGGAAAAGACCCTGATGCTGGGAAAGATTGAAGGCAGGAGAAGAAGGGGATGACAGAGGATGAGATGGTTGAATGGCATCACCAACACAATGGACATGAGTTTGAGTAAGCTCTGGGAGTTGGTGATGGACAGGGAAGCCTGGCGTACTGCAATTCACGGGGTCACAAAAAGTCAGACACAAGTGAGCAACTGAACTGAAGTGAACAGCATTTGTTATCTTGTTGTTGGGATTTCTTTTTATAATAGCCATTCTAAAAAGTGGGAGGTGATATCGCATTGTGGTTTTCTTTTTATTTCCCTAATAATGAGTGATGTTGAGCACCTTTTCATATAGCTCTTGGCTATTTGTATATCTTCTTTTGAGACATGTCTACTCAAGAAAATTATGCTGGTAAACCTGGATGTCTACATGCAAAGAATAAAAATGGATCTGTATCTTATGGCATATATAAATATCAGCTCAAAAGGCTTTACAGACTTCAAGATAATACCCGAAACTGTAAAACTCCAAGAAGAAAACACAGAGGGACGTCTTCTGGACTTCAATCTTGGCAACGATTTCTTGGATATGGCACAAAAAGCACAGGCAACAAAAACACATATTGACAAGTGGGACCACATCAAACTCAAAAGCTTCTGTAGAGTAAAGGGAACAATCAATAAAATTACAAGGCAAACAACAGAATGGGAGAAAATATTGGCAAATTCTGTATTTTTTAAATGGTTATAATATTTGAGGAACTCCTAAAACTCAATAGCAAAATAATAATAGTAATAATCACATTTGAAAATGGACAAGTAACTTAAATAGACACTTCTGTTTTGTTAGTTTTTAGCTTTATTATTCTCTCATCAGCAAATATCATCTGTATTTTTTTACTATTTTGACTTTATTTTCTTCTTTGAAGTTCAGTTATTGCAAATTTATCTAACCAACTGATAAGAATCTATTGATATATTCTCTGTTTAAAAGCTGTAGAATTCAATGTTTATTTTTATATAATTTCAAAATTTGAGGTTATATATTTCTTATGTATTCTTCTCTTAAATTTGTATTGGAGTTTATAGTTGATTTTCAATGTAATGTTAGTTTCAGGAATACAACAAAGTGAATCAGTAATACATATGCATATATCTACTCTTTTTTAGATTCTTTTCCTTATAGACATTATAGAGCATTGAGTAGAGTTCTCTGTGGGTCTTTTTTTTAAAATTAATTTATTTATTTAATGGGAGGTTAATTACTTTACAATATTGTAGTGGATTTCGCTATACATTGACATGAATCAGCCATGAGAGTACATGCGTCCCCCATCCTGAACCCAGCTCCCACCTCCCTCCCCATCCTATCCCTCAGGGTCAACCCAGTGCACCGGCCCTGAGCACCCTGTCTCATGCATCAAACCTGGACTGGCAATCTCTTTCACATAGGGTAATCTACATGTTTCAATGCTATTCTTTCAAATCATCCCACCCTCTCCTTCATCCAGAGTCCAAAAGTCTGTTATTTATATCTGTGTCTCTTTTGCTGTCATCATTGCCATCTTTCTAAATTCCATATATATGTATTAATATACTGTATTGGTGTTTTTCTTTCTGACGTGTTTCATTCTGTACAATAGGCTCCAGTTTCATCCACCTCATTAGAACTGATTCAAATGCATTGTTTTTAATGGCTGAGTAATATTCCATTGTGTATATGTACCACAGCTTTCTTATCCATTCGTCTGCTGATGGACATCTAGGTTGTTTCCATGTCCTGGCTATTGCAAACAGTGCTGCAATGAACATTGGGGTACATGTGTCTCTTTCAGTTCTGGTTTCTTCGGTGTATGCCCAGCAGTGGAATGGCTGGATCATATGGCAGTTCTATTTCCAGCTTTTTAAGGAATCTCCACACCGTTCTCCATAGTGGCTGTACTAGTTTGCATTCCCACCAACAGTGTAACAGGGTTCCGTTTTCTCCACACCCTCTCCAGCATTTATTGTTTGTAGACTTTTTGATAGCAGCCATTATGACCAGCGTGAGATGGTACCTCATTGTGGTTTCGATTTGCATTTCTCTGATAATGAGTGGTGTTGAGCATCTTTTCATGTGTTTGTTAGCCATCTGTATGTCTTCTTTGGAGAAATGTCTGTTTAGTTCTTTGGCCCATTTTTTGATTGGGTCATTTATTTTTCTGGTATTGAGCTGCATGAGCTGTTTGTATATTTTTGAGATTAGTTGTTTGTCAGTTGCTTTGTTTGCTATTCTTTTCTCCCGTTCTGAAGGCTGTCTTTTCACCTTGCTGATAGTTTCTTTCGTTGTGCAAAAGCTTTTACATTTAATTAGGTCCCATGTGTTTATTTTTGCTTTTATTTCCATTACTCTGGGAGGTGGGTCATAGAGGATCCTGCCATGATTTATGTCAGAGAGTGTTTTACCTATGTTTTCCTCTAGGAGTTTTATAGTTCCTGGTCTTACACTTAGATCTTTAATCCATTTTGAATTAATTTTGTTAGAAAGTTTTCATTCTTTTACAAGTGATTGACCAGTTTTCCCAGCACCACTTGTTAAAGAGGTTGTCTTTTCTCCATTGTATACTCTTGCCTCCTTTGTCAAAGATAAGGTGTCCATAGGAGCATGAATTTATCTCTGGGCTTTCTATTTTGTTCCATTGATCTATATTTCTGTATTTGTACCAATACAGTACTGTGCCAGTATAGTCTTGATGACTGTAGCTTTGTAATATAGTCTGAAGTCAGGCAGGTTGATTGTAGGTCTTTATTAGTTATCTATTTTATATGTAGTAATAAGTATCTGTCAATCCCCACCTCCCAATCTACACATCCCCCACCTTTCTTCCCTGGCAACCATCAGTTTGTTTTCAATATCTGTGACTCTTTTTGCTTTTTACAAATAAATTCATTTGTACCATTTTTTTAGATTCCACATATAAGCAATATCATACTATATGTATTGTTCTCTGAGTTCATTCAATATGGAAATCTCTAAACCCATCCATGTTGCTATAAATGGCATTATTTTATTCTTTTTGTGGCTGAGTAGTATTCTGTTGCATATATGCACCACACTTTCTTTATCCATTTCTCTGTCAATGGACATTTAGGTTGCTTCCTTGTCCTGGCTATTTTAAGTAGTGCTGCAATAAACACTGGAGTGCATCTATCTTTTCAAATTATGGTTTTCTGTGAATGCATGCTCAGGAGTGGAATTGTTGGATCATATGGTAGCTCTATTTTTTAGTTTTTTAAGGAACTTCCATACTGTTCTCCATAGTGGCTCTACCAATTTATATTTTCACTAACAGTATAGGAGGGTTTCCTTTTTTCTATACCCTCTCTAGTATTTATTGTTTGTAGGTTTTTAAAAAATCTACAGTGGATCTCATAGTTCTTTTATCTTTTAGTTAATTTTTATTGGGGTATAGTTAATTTACACTGCCATGTTAGTTTCTGCCATACAGAAAAGTTAATCAGTTATACATATACACATATCCACTCCTTTGAAGATTCTTTTCCCATACGTTGTTGTTCAGTCACAAAGTCATGTCCGACTCTTTGCGATCCCATGGACAGCAGCATGCAGGCTTAGATAGATGATAGACAGATACACTAAATAGGTTTCTAGTCTCTGCTACTCCATCTTATTCTGAGTGTGTCTCTGAAAAATATATATATTTTTAATGATAAGATTGTCTCATGCCTACTTATTGATATGTCACTTTTTGCTTTTGTTTCTTTGTGTTAAGCTTTTTTAGAAAATTTCCTCTGTGTTTTGTCCTTCCCTATATTAATCTACTTTTCTTTGTTTTATTTCAATTATGTCTTCTAAAGTTTATTGTTTTAGTGCCAAATGCTACTTTAATAACTACAGCTTTATGCAATAAACTTAAATCATGATTTCTTTAATTATAAACTGTAGAAAATACATTAGAGGCTACACACTATGACAGATAAGAAAATAACTACTTAATACTTCTTCTGACTCTAAATCTGCCTCTATCTCTTACTTCCTATTTTTTATGTTCATATTTTTAGTTCATATGGTTATCTTCATATATACAAGTAATAAATTAAGAATAATCTTATTTAATCAACTTTTAAAGCAATCACTATAAAAGGTATTTAAGGTACACTTAAATATTCCCCCAACTGCTCTACCAATTTATACCTGCTGATTTGGATCAGAAAGAACATTGTTTCTATTTCGTTAAATATTATTGTGGCAGAAAGTGGATATACACCAATTTCATTTCCTCTTTCTAGGAACTCACAAAGGCTACATTTCCCATCCTCCCTTGTAGCTAGGTTGGACCATGTGATAAATTATACCGCCAAGAATGTGGAAACTATAAGCAAGGTGAAAAGACAGCCTTCGGAATGGGAGAAAATAATAGCAAATGAAGCAACTGACAAACAACTAATCTCAAAAATATACCAGCAACACCTGCAGCTCAATTCCAGAAAAATAAACGACCCAATCAAAAAATGGGCCAAAGAACTAAACAGACATTTCTCCAAAGAAGACATACAGATGGCTAACAAACACATGAAAAGATGCTCAACATCACTCATTATCAGAGAAATGCAAATCAAAACCACAATGAGGTATCATTTCACGTCAGTCAGAATGGCTGCAATCCAAAAATCTACAAGCAATAAATGCTGGAGAGGGTGTGGAGAAAACGGAACCCTGTTACACTGTTGGTGGGAATGCAAACTAGTACAGCCACTATGGAGAACGGTGTGGAGATTCCTTAAAAAAAAACTTGTAATAGAACTGGCATACGACCCAGCAATCCCACTACTGGGCATACACACCGAGGAAACCAGAATTGAAAGAGACACGTGTACCCCAATGTTCATCGCAGCACTGTTTATAATAGCCAGGACATGGAAGCAACCTAGATGTCCATCAGCAGATGAATGGATAAGAAAGCTGTGGTACATATACACAATGGAATATTACTCAGCCATTTAAAAGAATACATTTGAATCAGTTCTAATGAGGTGGATGAAACTGGAGCCTATTATACAGAGTGAAGTAAGGCCAGAAAGAAAAACACCAATACAGTATATTAATGCATATATATGAAATTTAAAAGATGGTAACTATAACCCTGTATACAAGACAGCAAAAGAGACACAGATGTATAGAACAGTCTTTTGGACTCTGTGGGAGAGGGAGAGGGTGGGATGATTTGGGAGAATGGCATTGAAACATGTATAATATCATATAAGAAACGAATCGCCAGTCCAGGTTTGATACAGGATGCTTGGGGCTGGTGCACTGGGATGACCTGGAGGGATGGTATGGGGAGGGAGATGGGAGGGGGGTTCAGGATGGGGAACATGTGTACACCCGTGGTGGATTCATGTTGATGTGTGGTAGAACAATACAATATTGTAAAGTAATTAGCCTCCAATTAAAATAAATAAATTTAAATTTAAAAAAAAGAATGTGAACGGAAATGATTTATACAGCTTCCAGATTTGGCCTCTAGAATAGCCTGTGAGAATCTTGTTTCTTGCTCTAGCTCTTGCACTATCTCTCTCTCTCCAATACATTTACTTGAAAGTGAATGATTTCCAGACAGCAGAACTACACATTGAAAATGGCCTTGAATTCCTGAGTCACTGTGTGGAAGAGAAGAGCCACTTAAGAGAGTCACTTAACAGACAGTGATGGGAACAAGAAATAACCCTTTACTGATTTCAAGCTCTGATATTTTGATAGTGCTTATTATAGCAGTTATCAATCCTCTTCCTAAATAATGCATTTGATTTTATATCCTTGTATGTAAATAGATATCTTTCATTGTATTTTAAAAATATATTCCACATTCATCCCAAATTCCTTCATAAAATTTTCTTCACATGTAACTTAATTAGTTGAATTTTTCATAAAGCACGATTGATGGGGATTTTATCACCTACTCTGGTAGGAAGAATGATGACTCCTCCCCGCAGGTTGTCTATGCCCTAATTCTGGAATGCTGAGAATGTGTTATGTCAAATCGCAAGAGATACTTCACTGGTGTAATTAAGGCTACTAGTCAGTTGACCTTAAGATAGACAGAGTATGAAACTGGAGCCTATTATACAGAGTGAAGTAAGTCAGAAAGAAAAACATCAATGCAATATACTAATGTATATACATGGAATTTAGAAAGATGGTAACGATAACCCTGTCTGCGAGACAGCAAAAGAGACACAGATGTATAGAACAGCCTTTTGGACTCTATGGGAGAAGGCGAGGGTGGGATGGTTTGAGAAAATAGTATTGAAACATGTATATTATCATATGTGAAATAGATCGCCAGTCCAAGTTCGATGCATGAGACAGGGTGCTCAGGGCTGGTCCACTGGGATGACCCTGAGGGATGGGATGGGGAGGGGGATTCAGGATGGGGAACACATGTACACCCATGGATGATTCATGACAATGTATGGCAAAAGCCACTACAATATTGTAAAGTAATTAGCCTCCAATTAAAATTTTTTAAAAAAGAGTATCCTAGGTTAGCCAGCTGGGCCCAATGTAATCACAGGAGCCCCTTGAGACTCTAAGCAGAGACATCACCAAACTAAGTTGTACATAGTATTCTGAAATACAGAAAGTACGAGATAATACATTTATATTGTTTTAAGCTATGGATTCTGTGGTAATTTGTTACACATGCAATAGAAAATTATTATACCTTAGAAAATTATTATACCTTCATTCTTATATGTTTATTTTTTTTCTTACATGTTTAAAATAATGTCTGTGTATAAATTTTTTCTCATTTCTACTTAAAATATCTCAGGGATTTCTTCACTGTTTTTTGGAATTGATTATTATTGCCTAGATGTCTGATGCCAGCCTGATTCTTTTGTCCTTGTGGTCGATTTCACTGGGAATGGAGAGTGGCCTGGGTATGTACCCATAGCATTTTTCTTGACATTTGAGGTACAGTAAACTTAGCACATTGTGCCTTGGTAGTGATATTGTTGTTAATCAGTCATTAAGTCGTGTCTGACTCCTTGCAGCCCCATGGACTACAGCACTCCAGGGTTCCCTGTCCTTCACAGTCACCTAGAGTTTTCTCAGTCATGTTCATTCAATCAGTGATGCTATCTAACGATCTCATCCTCTGCTGCCCTCTTCTCCTTTTGCCTTCAATCTTTCCCAGCAACAGTGTCTTTTCCAAAGAGTCAGCTCTTTGTATCAGGTGGTCAAAGTATGAGAGCTTTAGCTTCAGCACCAGTTCTTCCAATGAATATTCAGAATTTATTTCCTTTATGATTGACTGGTTTGATCTCCTTGCTGTCCAAGGGACTTTCAAGAGTCTTGTCCAGCACCAAAATCTGAAAGCCTTCTTTGAAGGCTTCTTTGAAATTTGGCATTCAGCCTTCTTTATGGTCCAGCTCTCACATCTGTACATGACTACTGGAAAAACCATAGCTTTGACTACATGGACATTTGTCAGCAAAGTGATGTCTCTGCTTTTTAATATGCTGTCAGGGATTGTAATGACATATAACATAAAAGCTGAAATCAGGGAGCGCTAAAAGTCTCCATATAGATAGCAAGAATGGGCAGTGTGAAACCCATCCCAGGCATACACTGCAAATTTGTGAGAGGAATCACAAATCCACCCTGGCCCCTAGTTTTCAGAATGTTTCCTGAAAATTCTCAGAAAAGACAGGCTGTGCAGTCTGATTATGCAAATTAGAGTCTTGTAGTATTACTATAATACTTTTCGTTTTATTTTTCTGTTCCCTTTTTTTGTAAATGTCAATTATTGTATCTTTATTTCCCCCTATATTTATGCTTTTCTGTTCAGATCTTCTCAGTTCCCTTTTCTTATCCATATCAACTTGATCTATTTCAAGTCACTGGAGTGGATGTATATACAATGACTCTGATTGTATGTTCACGGATGCCTAGCTTCTCATTTCTAGTATTCCTTGAGCTTTTTATTCCTCTAATTTTTAAAGTTGTTTCATATTACATATCTTTCTGGAGCTCTGCTGGTTCATTTGTCATTTCCCATTGTCTGATTATTATCTTTTCTTTAAATTTGTGAAGCTCATCTTTGAGGTCCTATTTCTGAAATTCCATTGTCTTTATTTTATTTGAGACACAAGTCTTTGTTCAATATTTTCTTCTGCCTTGGGGCATATTTCTCGTTATGTATGCTCCAACTGCCTCATTTGCTGTATTTTGCCTCATTTTCATTACAGTATTTTAGCACACATGCCCTGTTGATTCATTTTTGTCATTCATCTTTTAATAGGGAGCAATCTTTGGTTGAGAATATACTGTGAAGAGAGGTGTTGGAATAGTCAGTTTCGATAACCAGAAGCCTAATTTTTTTTCTAAGAAAAGTTTCTCCCAAACATTCTCCCCTGGGGATATGTATGTGTTCTGAGGAAGCAGTAAATCCCCATACGTCACAGACTCCACATATGATACTTCCATATTTACATTTCTTCCATTGGCCAACATGAAAATTCACAGAGTAGATTGCAAACAAATCAATACATGTACACCACATTCATGTTCTGACCTATGGTCCTTTCAATGTCCATATCTCTGTTAGTTCTGAGCATTGCTTTTCCAGAGATTCAGAGAAAAATATTATAATTGCTTTCCTAGTTTCCCTGTCCTTTTTCTAGCTTAGACTGCAGGATCCTTGACTCTATTCACCTTCATCATGAACACCAGCCCACATGTTTTTTACTTCCCCAAATTAATTTGAATTTGTTCAGTCTTCTAATAGTTTTCACTTCTACAACTTTTCTCCCTATTCATCATTGCAACTGCAGGATTATTTTCACTTTTATAGTTATTCTGATATTTTCATGGTACTTAGAAGATATGGTGAAGTGAGATCAAGGATATAATTGTCCATCTTGAATGAAAAGACTGTCCAATGGATTTAATGTTTTCTTTAAGAATTTGGTTAGCCTGACTTATATATGTAGGGACTCAGATGATTTCACTTAATGGGCAGGGAAGGTGCATCGATACAACATGAACACTTGACAGTGCACAGCGTCTCCGAGAAATCATGGATGATCTTTTAACCAAGAAGTTGGCTTCTCTGCTATCCAAAAGAAAGCTCGTCAATCAAAGAATAGCCAAAACACCTGCTGTGAAAATGCTTTCTTCACTGGTCTCTGAAATCTCTATTCTAGACTGGCTTTCATAAGAAGTATAAAATCTTCCATACTCTGTCACCTGGGAAGCTGTGATGTTAACTGCCAAGGACTTGCATGACACAAAAGCTGAAACCAAAGGGCAAGAAGAGGCTCCATGGGGATAAGCAAACATGGGCACTGTGACCCTCCCAGGCATATATTGTCACTGTGGGGGAGCAAATGTGGAGCATCACAGGGGGCATTTCCTCTGGCCCTTAGTTTTTAGGAGGCTCCCTGCAAATTCTCAGCAGAGGAAATAGCAGGAGCGATGAGCCTATTTCCAAAGCCCTCCCCAACAACCTTCAGATTTGATGCATTTGGACTGCACTTCAAAACATCAAATAACTGGCCTCTGTTTTAAGGTGCATTCCAAATGAGTCACCTTTCATAGAAATAATTGGAGGCAAACTGAGAAAGTAGCAGGCACTCAATAAATGCTTCTAAGATGAGTGAAATGAATGAATGTGTGTGAGACAGTGAATGTAAAGCTTACAATCTAAAGAAGTACACTCCCTGAGGAAACTGTTTCATCTCAATTTGAAAATACTAATTTCTGGCTTCAAGAGTGTATTTAGTGTATTGTCCAAGCTGGTCAACTGGTGATCATAAAAATAGTTTTTTTGACAAAACTCATTATCAGAAAATATGAAAATTGATACCTTGTCCATACCTCTCCCTGAGCCCTTGAATCTATTTGGTTCAAATAGGAAGCCCAGGCCCTTTTGGCTTTTGTCCAGTGTTGCAGCCATCTGATGAAGTTTCAGCTGTTTTAGACTTAGTATCTGTCTATCATCAGGTGTAAACCCCAGGTGAACTTTAGGGGGACCCAAAATAGAAAGCTAAAATACATAATGGTTCCTCATCTTTCACCAAGATGCCTGGTAAAAGCCAAGATTTACATTCTCCTTCAAAAGCAAATCTATGGCTTTGGTAAATGGTAGAGTTTGATTATTTTGTTGGAAGTTAATAAAAGCTTTATAAAGGAAATTAAAACAACAAGTGTCAGGACCTTAAGTCTACTTCTTGACTAGAAGATTCTTAAGGGCTATTGTGGAAATTTAAGGATGTCGTTAGCATGAAAATTTTTTATCTAAGTCTCTATTAAGGGAGCTTTCATGATTTCCTAGGAGAAGGCAATGGCACCCCACTCCAGTACTCTTGCCTGGGAAATCCCATGGACCGGGGAGCCTGGTGGGCTGCAGCCCATGGGGTGGTGAAGAGTCAGACACAACTGAACGACTTCACTTTCACTTTTCACTTTCATGCATTGGAGAAGGACATGGCAACCCACTCCAGTGTTCTTGCCTGGAAAGTCCCAGGGACGGGGGAGCCTGGTGGGCTGCCATCTATGGGGTCGCACAGAGTTGGACACGACTGAAGCGACTTAGCAGCAGCAGCAGCATGATTTCCTATATGACACATCTTAAGGTGCCCTTCCCACTACATTATGGAATGGATGTTTCATTGTTTTGATATTGGAGTAATTTTTATAAGTATAAAAATATTCTATAAGCTGAACAACGTTATGCAAATATTAGTTTTCCTTGCTGCTAGTGTTCTTAGATGTGCTAGTATGCCAATAGAGGAATTAAAGTTATCTAGGGCTTCCCTGGAGGATCAGGGGCAAAGAATCCCCTCCTAATGCAGGAGACATGGGTTCAACCCCTAATCCGGGAAGATCCCACACGCTGCAGAGCAACTAAGCCTGTGCGCCACAAATATTGAGCCTGTGCTCTAGAGCTGGAGAGCCACAATACTGAGCCCACGTCCTTAACTACTGAAGCCTGTGCATCCTATAGCCCGTGATCTGCAACAAGAGAAACCATTGCAATGAGAAGCCCATGCACCACAACTAGAGAGTAGCCCCCTACTCATTGTAACTGGAGAAAAGCCCTCACAAGAACGAAGACCTAACACAGCCAAAAATAAAGAAATAACTTAAAAAATAAAATACACTGCAATTTCTTTTTAAAAAATAAAGTCATCTAGAGGAGAATTGGAGTCCCTTTGCCCCAACTCTTCTCACAAATTAGCATTAACATAACATATTTGAGGGAAATATTGTGTGAATTACATATCTCTTTAAACTTGCAGCTTGTTTGTGTTCTTCCAAAATTCACCCACTAAAGTCCTAATCCCTAATGTAATGGTTTGTAGAGGTGGAGTCTTTCAGAGGTAATTGAATCATGTGAGAAGCCCTTACAAGATATATGAGAGAGAAAACTCTCTCTCTCCAGCATATGACAATTCAACAAAAAGGTATCTCTATGCAAATCAGAACAAGAGTCCTCACCATGAACCAGCTCAGATGGTACCTTGACTTTGGATTTCCCAACATCCAGGAATTGTGAGAAATATAATTATCTGTTGTTTAAACCATCCAATCTATGGTGTTTTTTTTTTTAATGGTAACTCAAATTAAGCCATAGCTAAAGAAAATGGGGGGAAGCTTTAGCTTAAATGTTTCCTTTCTTTACAACTGAAGTGATGAGAATTCCATGATAAAATGATGGACAGAGTGACCAAGTTCCTTGACCCATCTCTATCTGCACCTAAGAAATGAGAATATTGACACCTCACTTCTGTCCAGTAATCCTATCAAGAAGGACAGTATAAGAAAGGTCTCCAAGCTTCCAGGAAATGAGAGATTAAATCAATTTAAGACATTTAACATGTAACACAATTTGTCCCTATTCTCATTTCCTAGTAAGCATGAAAGATAAGTAATTGGTGAGAACATTTGCACAGATGTTTAAACACGCTGGAGTAGATCTTGCTCTAATGTAGCATGGGCCAAAGTACACTGCAGAAAATATTGAAATGAAAAGTTTTACACATCAAAACTTTTGTCAGTGTCAAACTAGGGGCCAGCAGCAATTGACACATTATCCTTAATAAAGTAAAATTTGGCACAGTCCCTTAAAGTTCATTATTAGATTAAAGAATCATGTTACCTAATGTTTCAATGTAGAAAAAAATCTTAAAATGTATTCATCCAGTCTATATGCAAATGGAAACAATGATAGCTATTTCATTAAAAGCCTCTAATATTCCTTTATTAAAAGCTCAACATTCCACTCCATGATTAAAACACCCAACAAACTAGGAATAGAAGGAAACTTTTTCAAACTGATAAAGAGAATCTAAGAAAAATCCAAAGGTAACATCATACTTAATGGGGAGGGGGGGTGGGGGAAGTGGGGGCTTTCCCTCTAAATCAGGAACAAGAAAAGTTCCACTCTTGCCACACCTGTTCAACATTGTAATGGAGGTTCTGGACAGGGCAATTTACCAATTGAAAGAAATAAAAGACATACACAGACTGGAAAGGAATAAGTAAAATTATCTCTATTCTCAGATTGCATAATCTTCAATACAGAAAATCCTAAGGAATCTGTTGAGAAAATGACTGGAACAAATAAGCTCAGTAAGATTTCAAGAAACAAGATCAATATACAAAAATCACTTGCAATAAACAATCTGAAAATGGAAATAAGAAAACACTTCCATTAACAATAAACATCAAAAAGAATAAGATACTTAACTGTAAAACATTCTTAAAATAAAGATCTAAATAAGTTGAAAAACACCCAATATTCATGGATCAGAAGACATGACATTGCTAAGATGACAATACTCCCAAAACTTATCTATGGATTCAGTACAGTTCCTATCAGAATCCCAGCTTACTTCTTTGTAGAAATTTATAAGTTGATTCTAAAATTCATATGGAATTTAAAGGGACCTGGAATAGCCAAACAACTCTAAAAAGAGAATAAAGTAGTGGGACTCACACTTCCTTATTTCAAGACTTACTACAAAACCATGGTAATCAAGATGATGTGTTAACAACACAAAGACAGACACTATAGATAAATGGAATAGAAGTCAAAAAATATATTCATACATCTATGTTCAACTGATTTTTTTAACTATTTATTTTGTATTGGGATATAGTCAAATAACAAGCAATGCTGTGATAGTTTCAGGTGAACAACAAAGGGACTCAGTCATACATGTATATATATCCCTTCTCCCCCAAACTCCCCTCCCATCCAGGCTGGCACACAACACTGAGCAGAGTTGCATGTGCTATACAGTAGGTCCTTGTTTACCCATTTTAAATATAGCAGTGTGTACATGTTCATCCCAAACTCCCTAACTGTCCCTTTCCCCTATCCTTCCCTCCAGAAACCCATAAGCTTGTTCTCAAAGCATGTGAGTCTCTCACAGACTTTTGTAAGCTCACTTCTATCATTTTCAAGTTCACTTGTATCATTTCCTTTTACATTCCATGCATAAGGGAAGTCATACAATATTTCTCCTTCTCTGTCGGACTTACTTCACTCAGTATGACACTCTAGGTCCATCCGTGCCATTGCAAATGACATTATTTCATCCTTTTTAATGGCCGAGTAATATTCCATTGTCTAGATGTACCATTTCTTCTTTATCCATTCTTCTGTTGATGGACATTTAGTTTGCTTCCATGTCTTGGCTATTGTAAACAGTGCTGCAATGAACATTGGAGTGCATGTATCTTTTTCAGATCATGTTTTTCTCCGGATATATGCCCAGGAGTGGGATTGCAGGGTCATATGAAAGCTCTACTTTTGGTTTTTAAAGGAACCTCCATACTGTTCTCTATAGCGACTGTACCAATTTACATTCCCACCAACAGCGTAGAAGAGTTCCCATCTCTCTACACCTTCTCCAGCATTTATTGTTTGTGGATTCTTTGATGACAGCCTTTCTGGCTGGGATAAGGTGATATCTCATTGTAGATTTGATTTGCATTTCTAATAATTAGTGATGTATGTTCAACTAATTTTTAACAAGGGTATCAAGATGACTGAATGGGGAAAGAATGGTGCTTTCAGCAAATGACTCTGGAAAAACTATTCAAAGGAATGTAGTTGAACCCTCACCTCACACTATATACAAAAAGTAACTCAAAATGGATCAAGTGTAAGATATTTTTATGGTCTGAATATGTTCCTCCAAAATTGACATGTTGAAATACCAAGTCCAAAATATTATGGCATTCTAAAATGGGAATTTAGGAGGTACTTGGGTCATGAAGGTGGAGTCCTCATGAATGTGATTATCACTCTTATAAAAAAAAGTCTCCAGAAAGATCCTTACATCCTTCCACATTGTGAGTGAACAGCAAGAAGGTGCAGGCTATGAACTAAAGAGAGGACTTGCACTCAATCATACTGGTACCTTGATCTTAGAGGTTCCAGCCTCTAGAGCTATGAGAAATAAATGTTTATAAGCAAGCCACTCTGTGCTTTTTTCTTACAGAAGCCTGAATAGGCTAAGACAGAGTTAAAATTATATAGTCTTAGAAGAAAACGTATGGTACATCTTCATGATCTTGAGTTTGGCAAAAGAGTCTGTTATATAATACAAAAGCATAAGCAACATAAAAAATAGGTAAATCGGACTTCATTGAAATTACAACTTTTTGTTTCAGAGCAAAGACTATCAAGAAGTGCAAATACAACATACAGAATTTGAGAAAACATTTTCAAACTGTATATCTGTTAAAGGGCTTATATCTAGAATATATAAAGAACTGTAACAGAAGCAGAAGATATTAAGAAGAGGTGGCAAGAATACACAGAACTGTAACAAAAAAGATCTTCATGACCCAAATAATCATGATGGTGTGATCACTCATCCAGAGCCAGACATCCTGGAATGTGAAGTCAAGTGGGCCTTAGGAAGCATCACTACAAACAAAGCTAGTGGAGGTGATGGAATTCCAGTGGAGCTATTTCAAATCCTGAAAGATGATGCTGTGAAAGTGCTCCATTCAATATGCCAGCAAATCTGGAAAACTCAGCAGTGGCCACAGGACTGGAAAAGGTTAGTTTTCATTCCAATCCCAAAGAAAGGCAATGCCAAAGAATGCTCAAACTACCACACAATTGCACTCATCTCACATGCTAGTAAAGTAATGCTCAAAATTCTCCAAGCCAGGCTTCGGCAATACATGAACTGTGAACTTCCTGATGTTCAAGCTGGTTTTAGAAAAGGCAGAGGACCCAGAGATCAAATTGCCAACATCCATTGGATCATGGAAAAAGCAAGAGAGTTCCAGAAAAACATCTATTTCTGCTTTATTGACTATGCCAAAGCCTTTGACTGTGTGGATCACAATAAACTGTGGAAAATTCTGAAAGAGATGGGAATACCAGACCACCTAACCTGCCTCTTGAGAAACCTATATGCAGGTCAGGAAGCAACAGTTAGAACTGGACATGGAACAACAGACTGGTTCCAAATACAGAAAGGAGTACGTCAAGGCTGTATATTGTCATCCTGCTTATTTAACTTATATGCAGAGTACATCATGAGAAACGCTGGGCTGGAAGACGCACAAGCTGGAATCAAGATTACTGGGAGAAATATCAATAACCTCAAAAATGCAGATGACACCATCCTTACGGCAGAAAGTGAAGAAGAACTGAAAAGTCTCTTGATGAAAGTGAAAGAGGAGAGTGAAAAAGTTGGCTTAAAGCTCAACATTCAGAAAACGAAGATCATGGCATCTGGTCCCATCACTTCATGGCAAATAGATGGGGAAACAGTGGAAACAGTGGAAACAGTGGCTGACTTTATTTTTCTGGGCTCCAAAATCACTGCAGATGGTGATTGCAGCCATGAAATTGAAAGACGCTTACTTCTTGGAAGGAAAGTTATGACCAACCTAGACAGCATATTTAAAAAGCAGAGATATTACTTTGCCAACAAAGGTCCATCTAGTCAAGGCTAGGTTTTTTCCAGTGGTGATGTCTGGATGTGAGAGTTGAACTATAAAGAAAGCTGAGCGCAGAAGAATTGGTGCTTTTGAACTGTGGTGTTGGAGAAGACACTTGAGAGTCCCTTGGACTGCAAGGAGATCCAACAAGTCCATCCTAAAGGAGATCAGTCCTGGGTGTTCATTGGAAGGACTGATGTTGAAACTGAAACTCCAATACTTTGGCCACCTGAGGTGAAGAGCTGACTCATTGGAAAAGACCCTGTTGCTGTGAAAGATTGAGGGCAGGAGGAGAAGGGGATGACAGAGGATGAGATGGTTGGATGGCATCACTGACTCAATGGACATGGGTTTGGGTGGACTCCGGCAGTTGGTGATGGACAGGGAAGCCTGGCATGCTGCAGTTCATGGGGTCGCAAAGAGTCAGACATGAGTAAACAACTGAACTGAACTGATTACATCTCAACAATGAAAAGACAAAAAGTTGAATTAAAAAGTGGCAAAGGAGAAAAATGGCAAAGAATGTGAATAGACATTTCTCCAAGGAGGCTATACAAATGGCAAAAAAAGAAAACACCCATACACATGAAAAGATGCTCGAAATTATTAGTCATCAGGAAAACACAAATCAAAAGAGCAATGAGATACCACTTGACACTAACTAGGATAACTATCTATAGAATTAAAAAGTTAGATAATAACAAGTGTTGGGGAGCAGCTGGGGAAATCAGAACACTCACACATTGCTGCTGGAAATATAAAATGATGCAATCATTTTGGAAAATAGTTTGGTAGTGCCTCAAATGATTATACTTAGAGTTACCACATGACCCAGCAATTCCACTTCTAGGTACATACCCCAGAGAAATGACAACATATGTCACACTAAAACTGGTACATGATTATTTTTTAGCAGCATTATTCATAATATCCCCAAAGTGGGAACAATCTAAATGTCCATCAATGAATGAAAGGATAAATAAAATAGGTTATATGCATATATTGGGCTTCCCTGGTGGCTCAGATGGTAAAGAATCCACCTGCAATGTGGGAGACCTGGGTTTAAACTCTGAGTTGGGTAGATTCCCTGGAGGAGGGCATGGCAACCCACTCCAGTATTCTTGCCTGGAGAATCCCCAAGGACGGAGAAGCCTGGCGGGCTACAGTTGATGGGGTTGCCAAGAGTCGGACATGACTGAGCGGCTAAGCACAACACACATGCATATATTATTTGGCCATATGAAGGAATGACATATTGACACGACACATGCTGCAACTTGGATGAACCTCAAAAGTATTATGCTACGTGAAAAAAGACAGTCATCGAAGTCCACATAGTACATGATTCCATTCAGATGAAAGTCCAAAACAGGTAAATCTATACACGCAGGAAGTAGATCAGTGGTTAGTTGGGGCAGGGTTGGGAGGTGAGTGAGGATATAAGTAAAGGGTATGGAGTTTCTTTTTGAAGTGATTTAAATGATGCTAAAGCTGAAACTCCAGTACTTTGGCCAGCTCATGCGAAGAGTTGACTCACTGGAAAAGACTCTGATGCTGGGAGGGATTGGGGGCAGGAGGAGAAGGGGACGATCGAGGATGAGATGGCTGCATGGCATCACGGACTCGATGGACGTAAGTTTGAGGGAACTCCGGGAGTTGGTGATGGACAGGGAGGCCTGACGTGCTGTGATTCATGGGGTCGCAAAGAGTCGGACACGACTGAGCGACTGAACTGAACTGAACTGAAAATGTTCTAAAATTGAACATGGTGGTAGTTGCACATATCTATGAATATACTAAAAACATTGAATTGTAACTTATGGTAGTGAGTTATAGCTCAATAAAGTTGTTTCAAGAAAAAAAGAGTCAAAAAAGAAAACTCAGTCATGTAACTTTGGGTTAAAGGATAAAATTCTACAGAAACTCTCCAAGAGTTTCCTTGGAGTAAATTAGCAGAAGTTAAAGAGAGGCAGAAGGAACAAATTAATATTTTTTCACTCACTTCAAAAATATAGAGAAGGGGATGTGTACCATATAGAAAAGTCAGTCAGTCAGTCAGTCAGTCAGTCAGTTCAGTCGCTCAGTCATGCCCGACTGTTCGTGACATAGAAAAGTAGTAAGATTCAAAATTCTACTTTCAAGGAGCTTGTATTATTTTGTTGTTGTTTAGCAGAAACTGTGGGCTTCCCTGGTAGCTCAGCTGGTGAAGAATCTGCCTGCAATGTAGGAGACCCTGGTCGGATTCCTGGGTTGGGAAGATCCCCTGGGGAAGGGATAGGCTACCCACTCCTGTATTCTTGGGCTTCCCTGGTGGCTCAGACGGTCAAGAATCCGCCTGCAATGCAGGAGACTGGGTTCAATCCTGGGTCAGGAAGATCTCTTGAAGGAGGAAATGGCAACCCACTCCAGTATTCTTGCCTGGGAAATCCCATGGACAGAGAAGTCTGGAGGGCTACAGTCCATGGGATCACAAAGAGTCAGAGATGACTGAAGTGACTTAGCACACAATAGCACAAGTGCCATTCATTGTCCTAAGAACAAGTATGAAATCCTTAGTGTGCTGTGCTGTGCTTAGTCACACAGTCATGTCTGACTGTATGGACTGTAGCCCACCAGTAACTCCTTTGGTCCTCACAAAACACTATGAATTAGTATTATCCCCATTTTACATATAAAGATACAACTGAAACCTTGGTTCAAGCCTCATCTGGACTATTGCAGCAACTTTCCAACGAGTCTTGCTGTCTCCAGACTTGCCTCCACTCATTTTATCTTTCACAATGCTGTCAAAGTGATCTTTATAAAACCAAAATCAACCATATACCTATTAAACTCTTCAGTGACTTTCCACTCAGAACACTGTCTAAGTCTTTGGCATGGTGGACAACACCATTTATGACCTCTGCCTAACTCTGCAACCTGATTGCTTCCCTCATTTTCCCTTTACATGTCAGCTCCCATTATGCTGAGCTGCTTTTGGTTTCCCAAACTAGGTAGGACTTTTCACATCTCTGGGCCTTAGTACATTACCTGTCTCTGATTTTCCCTTCTACCTTCCTACATGTTTCCAGACTAGCATCCACATATCTTAAAGACTTAACTTCAAGCTTTCCTCCTCAGTTAAACTTTCCTGACAGTGTATCACTCCCAGTGGAATTGACCAGCCTCTTTTCTTTGTCGCGATATAGCTGTCATTCCTATCAAAGCACCTGCAACACTTTTTTTTGCATGCACTCTTAGACATCTGCCTCTCCTTACTAAATGACAAGATTATTGAAGTTAGGGACCTAGACATATTTATTTATGTTCATTGAGCTTCTGATATATTGTCTGAAACCATAGTATATAATTAATATATGTATATTTAACAAGTGAATACATCAGTCAATCGATAGATGAAGTAATTTAAATTTCTATGAATAAATTAATTGGGCTTTCCAAGTGGCGCTAGTTGTATAGAGCCTGCCTGCGAATGTAGGAGGCATAGAGACACAGGTTGGATCCCTGGGTCAGGAAGATCCCCTGGAGGAGAGCATGGCAATCCACTCCAGTATTCTTGCCTAGAGAATCCCATGGACAGAGGAGCTTGGTGGACTACAGTCCATGGGGCCACAAAGAGCTGGACATGACTGAAGTGACTTGGCAGCAGCAGCAGAATAAATCAATTAATGAATCAATCAATAGATAAAGAAATGTAAATTTTCTGGAAACTAGACTTCTGCATTGAGTTTGTTGTCTCTCTACAAACTATGGAGAAGGCAATGGCACCTCACTCCAGTACTCTTGCCTGGAAAATCCCATGGACAGAGCAGCCTGGTGGGCTGCAGTCCATGGGGTCGCTAAGAGTCGGACACGACTGAGCGGCTTCACTTTCACTTTTCACTTTCATGCATTGGAGAAGGAAATGGCAGCCCCCTCCAGCGTTCTTACCTGGAGAATCCCAGGGATGGGGGAGCCTGGTGGGTTGCTGTCTCTGGGGTCGCACAGAGTCGGACACGACTGAAGTGACTTAGCAGCAGCTACAAACTATGCTGTCAATAGTTTTTCATCATCATGTGCCTCCTCAGAAGCCTAAAATGCTTCTGATTTGAATATATCAAACGACTACATGATAAATAATGTCCATAATACTAATTGTCTTTTGTTGAGTGTTTATTATATTCTAGGGCCTTCTCTGGTAGCTCAGCTGGTAAAGAATCCACTTGCAATGCAGGAGACCCTGATTCAATTCCTGGGTCGGGAAGATCTGCTGGAGAAGGCATAGGTTACCCACTCCGGTATTCTTGGGTTTCACTGGTGGCTCAGCTGGTAAAGAATCTGCCTGCAATGCAGGAGACTTGGGTTCGATCCCTGGGTTGGGAAGATCCCCTGGAGAAGGGAAAGGCTACCCACTCCAGTATTCTGGCCTGGAGAATTCCATGAACTGTATAGTCCATGGGGTCACAAAGTGTCGGACATGACTAAGTGACTTTCACTTCACTATGCTCTAGGCACATTGCATATCTAGGCCACAGATTGTTTTATCTCCTTAAGGCTATTTCTTAATCTATAAAATTAAGGTGTGATTATGTTTCAGTGGTCTTTTGTAAATTAAATGAAATAATCTATATACCAGCAGATATATATTTCCCCAAAAAATAAATCAGAGAAGGCACAGTGTATTCTACTTGAAATTTAGACCAGATATTGAGATCTATAGGCTTGCTCTGACTCTTTTTAAACCCTTAAAATAATTTCATGATTTGCATATTTCTTTATCTTTTAAATGTGTTTCATACTCAGTATGTAATTTGGTTCTTTATGCTACCCATATGCAGTACTTAGAGTGGGGATTATGGTTCACCATTTCAAAAACATGAAGAGGTTAATAGACATACTACAATAATAAGGCAAGTTTGTGACATAGCCAAACCTAGAGCCCAGATCTCCCAAGAGGGCATTTGCATTTTTATATTGGGGTCATTTATGATAAAGTCTCATATTCTGAAGTCGGTGCCATTTACATGAGCACATTTGGTACAACTCTCTTATGAGAAACTCATAAAAAGTTTTTGAAATTAAATCCCACTGCTTGGCTTCTGTTCATACAGAACATTTTTTTTTCTATTGTTTTTAAGCCCTCAAAGTTTCTCCACTCTCATCTTGAGAAATTCTCCATTCCCCCTTTGTTTACAATTAGTATGTCATTATAGGGCTAGAAGTTTCAGGTGAAGTTAACCGCCAAGTCTGCCAACTTCTTAACAATGCCCAGTGTGGCATCTTTGGGGGTTTGGAAGAAATAAGTTTTAATTGTTCAACTTTGAGCAATGCATTGAGGCTAATTATGCCTCTTGAGCCTGGATGAATCTCTCAGACACAAAGTTGTTAGAAGTGTTCTATAAGTTCCTTTATGAACCATTCACAGGTTAAAACCCTAGACCCTTAGTAGCCACACCATAGTCCTTTTCTTTATATGTTTCAAATGGAAAATATTTTAATTTGAAGAGAAAGAATGATTTTTACAGTATTTAGTTTGAGCCACCTCTGGAAGGGGGCATTTATTGATTAATTCTTTATTTCAACAAATATTTATGGGTACCTGCTGTACCCTAGGCACTGCTATAGCTGGGATAATGCATTTGGTAATCTTACTGCACATTGCATTAATTAGGGTTCTCGTCCTTGATTCTAAACTTACCACTTCATTGTTCCTAATGCATTGTCATAGGCAAGATGGGACATTTGTCTCAAACTACACTTTATTTTTTTAATCTGGTATTTACAGATATTTTCAAAGTTAAATAGGCAGTGTCATAAGTTCCCTTTAGTTATCATTCATTAACATGTCTTTCTTATATTCCTTCTTTTATTGATCCTTAGTTTTCAAAGGCAAGTTTATTGATCCTTAGTTTTCAAAGGCAATTTCTAAGTTTTCAATCTTTGTATCCGAGAGCAGGGGCCAAATACAGAGATCCACTTGGGTACTGTGCAATTGCAAGAAATAAATATTTACCATGAAATGTGAGAATAAAATAAAAGGATATGTTCCATTTGTCTAGGATCAACCTCAAAGCATCAGAAGTGGGAAAACATTTTTCCATTTGAAGATGAGCACTTCATTTTTCAGTGTTGAGACAAATTCCTTATAAATCTATTTAAAGACTATTATGAGAAGCCACCAGGGCTTCCCTGGTGGCCCAGATGGTGAAGTTATCCACCTGTAATGCAGGAGACCGTGCTTTGATCCCTGGGTTGGGAAGATCTCCTGGAGGTGGGCATGGCAACCCACTTCAGTATTCTTGCCTGGAGAATCCTCATGGACAGAGGAGCCTGGCGGGTTACAGTCCATGGGGCCACAAAGAGTCGGACACAACTGAGCGACTAAGCACATGAAAAGCTGGCTGATCAGTCCTGTCCAGAACCTCATCTCCCTTTTTTTCCTGCTAATACACGGCTCAGGTCTATCTCACAGCATAGGGAAAAGGGAGAAGGCAGAATTGTTACTTGCTAAATGAAGATTGTAGTTTTGTGCATAACTCCAGACAAGCATCCAAAGACTGTGATGAGGAATTGCCTGGATTACAGTTAGCCTTTTGGAATTCACCGCACACTTTTTCTTTTGTTCATCCTCTGATTAAGGATCTTTCAAGAGTGCGTCAGAAGCAGAGTTATCGAAGAGGTTTTCTACTAGTCACAATCTTTTCAAAATAGAGAAACATATTCCCATCAGCTTAGTCCCCCAACCCCTGCCTCTTTCCCTTTGCCCACAGAAACTCCTGCTGTTTAGTCTTCTAAGGCCTTCATTTCACTATTAGGATACATCCCTGCACTAAACTATAGAATCCACAAATGCCCCCCCGCCGGCTGCTTTTTTTTTTTTTTTAACCTTAACCCGGATCTTTCCTGCCACCCTTTTACTGATACTAGGACTTAACATAACTTCCTTAGTTATCTTTCATACACAGGAAAGATATTTATGACCCACTATCAAAAAAGGATGCTTTAAATAGGAACGGTTTCTCTGTAACCGAGAAGGTCATAATTGGAATGGGCCTTGGAAATGGTCTGTATGATAAAAATAATAATAATAATAAGCTGCAGAAAGCCAAAGTGACTAGCCAATGTCAGACAGCTTGTAAGGTGTCCAGTCTCTCATTAGGCCCTCCCTTTTAAACAATTTGAGATATGACGCATTAGGGATGCCTTCAGTGGTCATAACGCTGACTGAAGTTAAGTACTTTCATAAGAGCTGATTCTTTATCTTTAATATTGTGCTGTGCTAAGTCCCCTCCAATTCTTTTTGACCCTTTGGACTGTAGCCCACCAGGTTCCTCGGTCCGTGGGATTCTCCAGGCAAGAGTACTGGAATTGCCATTCCCTCCTCCAAGGGAATCTCTCCGACTCAGGGACTGAACCCATGCCTCTTACATCTCCGGCACTGGCAGGCAGGTTCTTTACCTCTAGCACTGCCGGGCTCAGACGGTAAAGAATCCTAAATATTACTGTTTACTAATTGACAGAGCAACAAGTTTCAGCTAAAGATTGATGCCTTAATAAAGTGGTAAAAATACGGCATTCTGAGTTCTCAAGGACCTGGAAAAAATCTTGTTCAGTACCAGATGTGAGACCTTTTTCCTCAAAGAAAGAATCAAGTAAAATACCATACAGATAATTTCTTAAAAGTCAGTGATCTGGAAGTAATAAACCCTGAGTTTTTTCTCCATCTCTGTCTTTAATTAATTGTGTGACCTTTAGTCGATTCACTTCATTGCTTTAGGGCACAATTTTCTCATTTATAAAATAAAAAAACCAATGTATGCGAATCCATTTGGAGAAGCAGAAAGAGCTAATAATGGTAATATTTATTGAAACTTTCCACGTGCCAGGCACTATTCTAAGCATTTTCCATGTATTTACTTATTTCCTATGAAAAGGAAAATTAGGCTCAGATCATTTGAATTACTTGAACAAAGTCACATAGTTAGTAAGCCTCTGAGTACACAGTCAGAACCACTATCTCAGATGGCTTCCCACCACCCTATTATCTACCGCTACTACCATAAAAAGTGTTACAGAGTGAAAAAACAATATTTTGTTCTCAGGTTACCTATGATATAGCTAAAGAATCCAATAACATGGACAAACATAACAAAAGAGCCAAAATACTAGGCTGAGTGTTGAAAAATGGATTAGGTAGTATTCTGCTCTTGAAGTTAGTAGACCATCAGGACTATTGGTGCAGAAAGAATAGGGGTGAGCTTTCATAGAGCAATGAAGAAAGTATCCTGACTCAACTGGAGAGAAATTGTTGAGAAGTCGTGGGAGACAGAGGTGGTTGTGAGAATCAATAACAAAATCACTGTGTAGTTTGTCTAACACTTATCACAGGTGCATATTTATATTCTTGATTGCTCGGTTAACATCCGTTTTCCCCCCATGAAAGTGGGATCTCTGTCCGGATTTTTCTTTTTTTCTCCATTGTATCCTCAATGCAAAGTCCATTGCTTGACACATGGTGGGTAATCATTTTTTGTAGAATAACTACAGTAATGTGTAAATGCCTGAGCAAATGAATGTTAAATGATAGATGGGGAACTATCATAGTTGATCTTGCATGTCACATGAAGGAATACAGACTTGAAACAGTTGAAAAAAAGCTCCCACGAAAGCTGTTGGAGCAGGCTGGGGTGGTGGAGGTGGGAATGGAAAAGCAAGCCTAAGGGCTATTTCAACGTGGGAATCAATACCACACGCACTTGCCATTGTGCACTGTCTATCCCAGCCGTGTCCCAATAGGCATTTCTCTACCAGCTGCAAGCTCTGTCATGGCACCAATTTAATACAGAAAGAATGTGAAGAGACTACGGACCAAAATAAAAAAGAATTATTTCTTAGTTCTCTGCAAAGCCCAACAGTGGTATACGAAAGTCTCATGGTCTCAAAAGTCTCCTTTCTCTTTCTCTATTTGTTTTCCCTACACAAAATATCACTTTTTTCTTTTCCAAACAGCTCTGGTTTGGCAAAATTTAATTGCCTGTTTGGGATGAGGTCCCTGAAGCTCTCACAAGTTAATTATTTCTTTCTGGACCAGAAACTTTGAACTGTACTCGTGAGATAAATGGTCTGGTAACACTTTGCAACTTCAAGTTATTTAAGTTACTGAGCAGCTCATCAACTTTCTCCTTGCATTTGGAATTGAATCTGGAAGAGAATTGGACCCCAGACATCATGAGTAGGCTGAGAAAGTAGGATACATAGATTTAGTTCAGAGCAAAGTATGTTCCCAGAGATAGAACCTCTGGTGATGGCTTCCAGGTAAACATATAGCGATGGATTCTGAACCTAGATCAAGAGAAGGGGAAGCATGGCATAATTTCTAAAAACCAAACTGCTCATTGTAAGGCAGCTTCTGTTTGTTATGTTTTCTGGACAAATGAGGGGTAACCAAATGGCTTTGGGCTTCAACTCCAGTTTAATGCTTTCGAAATGCTTTAGTGGGTAGAGTAACTGTCATTAGATCTTTTTGCTGACTGAGGAACGCTCAGGACCTTGGAGTCTCCAGGTTGTATGCTTTCACATTCTGACACTGAAAATAGGTAGTAAAGAAGAGTGAGAAACTTGGTAAGGTATTCACAGAGCCCAGGACATTTCCTGGAAATCGTTCAATTTTCTTTAAAGCCCTGGACACAACATGGTCTATTATCATTTCCGTCTTTTTAAAGTGACAATTTGGTTTAATTGTGTTCCAGTTCATCAAGATAAGATAATAGATAGATAAATATTGCCAAGAGGCAAAAGGTGTCTAATCAAGCAGTTCTAAAATTGAAATAACCTATGGGTTTTGAGGCAAAGTATTTGAAAGACCTCAATCCTCCTTATGCTATAGCTTTTCTAGGAAAGATAGGACAACGATGTATATGAGTCAAAGGCCAGTGAAAGAAATGTTTGTCTAAGAAATTAAATAATATAATACCATCAACAAGGGCTGTACACCAAAGATTTGGCAATTGTAACTTGACCTAATTTTTTTTTTAAATCTTTTTTTTCTTCAGGTTTCCAGGCATTTGGGAGTTTTAGAAGCTGGAAAGGCTTTTGAAATCTCATCAGGAGAGTTTTCAGGGAGATTGTCAGTGTTCCAAACCTGACAACTGTTAGAAAATTGATATTTTTGGCAGTCTCATTCTGCTCCATCTACTGGTACTTGAGAGAAACCTCCAATGGTGAGTCAATATCAGAAAAAGACTCCAATTTCTTTCATTCCCCCTCCTACTTTAAAAAAAAAATCTCTAATCATTTATCAGACATGGGCAACCTTCTGGAAGGCGAACAGCAGCTATCAGTTGAAAGAAAAATTAGGCTATATAAATAATTGCAGGCAACAAGACTAAGATGGGAAACATTCTTCTTTAATGATAATTTTAGGATAAGACAATCACCACTGTCTTTGGAGAGCAGGGCCCACACGAAATGAAAAATAGTTCCCTTGATTTAGATGTTGAGAAGCCTTTGAGTGTGAAATGGAAGTTGTCATCAATTCTAGTTCCATAGGTCCAAACACAGTACTAATGAAGGCAAGTTCATAGGTTCGATCCCAGTTTCTGTCAGTAAGCATAACACCATTAAAAACAAATCTTCCCACACCCACATAGACTGAGCACCAAGTTTTAGTCAAACGGCTCATTAGCTTTTTCAGTTAGGTTCAGGAAGGGCTAAGGGATAGACTCTATAAAAAGTGAAAAGAAAGTAAAGTTGCTCAGTCGAGTCCGACTGTTTGTGACCCCATGGACTGTAACCCGCCAGGCTCCTCCATCCATGGGATTTTCCAGGCAAGAATACTGGAGTGGGTTGCCATTTCCTTCTCAAGGGGAGCTTCCCAACCCAGGGGTCGAACCTGGGTCTTCTGCACTGCAGGCAGGCTCTTTATCCTCTGAGCCACCAGGGAAGCCCTAGACTCTATAAACACAACCTCAATACTGGAGAAACAAAACACATCTTTCAGGTCATTAAGAATGATGGGTTTATATAAGGAGAGAAAACAGTTGATCAATATTTAATATTCAACAACAAAATCAGTCTGTTTTATAGCATTGTAGGAGCAACAGAAATTTTTAAATGGCATAATAATCAGCAGTCTCTATCTATGCAAAACCACTTCATCCTCCCATCTGCAGCTTGTCCACCATCTTTCTAGATATTCTACTATGAATGGCCCATACATAGGCAATTGAGAGTTAAACACAAACCACTCAAATTTCACGTATGAGTGTGTGTGTTAGTCACTCAGTCGTGTCCGACTCTTTGCAACCCCATGGACTCTTCCGTCCATAGGACTCTCAAGGCAAGAATACTGGAGTAGGTTGCCATTTCCTTCTCCAGGAAGTATGAGTGTACTAACTTAAAATATAACAGGCTTCAGGGCATTGTTTCATATAGTCATGTGACTCTAATCTTTCTGCATTTTCCCTCTGTGGAAATGACTATTTCAATTTTAGCTTGGGAAGGAAGAAGCAATCCAAGGGAAACCTCTTTCTCAGAGTACCATGATAAATGAGGACAAAATCAGCATCAGATTTCTCAAGCTATGAGCACACTCCTGTGAAGGCAAGTTACTATTCTCCTTAACCCTTACATGTGTTTACCACTTCACAAGTGGCGTGCACTTTCACTTCCATGAATGTAACATTCTTGTGTACTTAGCCTGTCTGGGAGGCTGAACAAGTAGAGAACTAGACACAGGGACAGGTTACTTGGACTCCAGGATAGAGAAGTGAGAGATTTATAGAATCTTCTTTGCTAAAGACTTCTAAAGACAAGTGAGTCTCCCATTTCAAAGATGGCTAGAGAAATTCCATCCCTTAATAAACCTTTTCTGTAGCCCACATGCTTCTCCAACAGTGGAGGAAAATGTAGATTCTTCCTATTCTGAGGAGTGTTGAGTTTTGTTTTGTTTTCATTTTAATTGAGGGAAATTAGAGAATCCTAGCAAGTCAGAGGTAGAAGGACTCTTAGAGATCACTTAGTTTAACTAGATTGCAAATAAAAGTCTCAGCCAGTGAAGGGAAGAAACTTATCCAGAGAAATAGCCAGTGAGTAGCAGAAGCTTCAAGAAATGGATAGAAGAGAAGGGAAAGTTGCTGTCATGAAGGAGCATGTATACATTAGGGGGTGCTTGGCATATAAACAGCATTATCTAGGGAAGAGGCAGGTGGAAAGAAAACCTGTCTTTTAGTATGGAACAGCTAAAGAGTTGCATTCACACATTCATTAAGCAGATAATCCTTAAGAACCTTTCATGTACCAGGCACTATTCTAGGTTTTGGGCATGCAGCAGCAACTTCATTGAGTGTATATTCTAGTTGAGAGAGATAATTAAAAACATAATTGATAGATAAAATATGTAATGTGCTAGAAGTAATAATTCTAAAGAGAACAGTCATGTAGAAAAGGGGGACATAAAATGCCAGGGGTGAGATGTGAAGCTTTTACACAGGGCGGCCAAAGAAAAACTAAACAAAAAGATGCATTGTGAGTAAAGACTTGAGAGGAGTGGGAAGGTAAGGCATACAAGGATCTTGGTTTCAGAAATATGGAGTAACAAGATCAAAGAGATCAAAGGCTCTGAGAAAGGGATGAGCCATGGTGTTTAAGGAACAATGAGGAGGCCAGTGTGACTAGAGCGAAGTAAGCAAGGAAAAGAATAGTAGGCACTGGGGTGCGAGAGGTAAAGGGAAAGCAAACCATTTAGCACCTGATAGCTCATAGTAAGGAGATTGGTGCTAAATTGGCTTGAAATAAAAAGCTATAGAAATTTTTTAATGGAAGAGTAATCTGATCCAGTACTCTTGCCTGGAAAATCCCATGGACGGAGGAGCCTGGTGGGCTACAGTCCATGGGGTCGCTAAGAGTCAGAGACAACTGAGCGACTTCACTTTGACTTTTCACTTTCATGCATTGGAGAAGGAAATGGCAGCCCACTCCAGTGTTCTTGCCTGGAGAATCCCAGGGACGGGGGAGCCTGGTGGGCTGCCGTCTATGGGGTCGCACAGAGTCAGACATGACTGAAGCGACTTAGTAGTAGTAGTAGTAGTAGTAGTAGTAATCTGATCCAACTTACAATTTAGCTGAATCATTTGAAGTGAATGGGGGCAAAGCCAGAAAGAGGGAAACCAGTGAGGAAGTTGTTGGCAAAATTCAGGAGAGCAATGACAATGACTTGGAATAAAGAATGGCAGTGCAGGTGACAAGAGGAATAGTTTGATTCTGAATAATATGTGTGACCTCCCAGGACTTTATACATTCATCTATTCATTCCATATCTATCAGTTACTTATGATGCCCCCCCAGGCACTGTCCTAGGTACCAAGGACAAGCCAACAACAACAACAAAAAAAATAGACAAGGTTCGGTCCTCAATCAATTTACATTCGCATGGCAGACAAATAATTAAGTACTAAACCATCAAATCATTAATGCAGTTCCAAATATTGGAATGTGCTATAAGAAAAATTAAGCAGCATGAGGGGAAAGAGAGTGATGAAGGTGAGAAGAGAGTGCTTTTTCAGGTAGGCTGGTCACTTCTTACCACTTTTTTTTTTCAATTTAAATTTATTTATTGGGAACACGGGTACACTCAAACTTTTAGAAACATCATATTAGATTGTCACATTCTTAACTGGGGCCCTGCAATCACAACATGGAAAACACCAGAAGAGCTGGAAATGTAACTCCAACCATGGACATTCGCAGAGGGTTTTCACAGACCTCAGCACTTCCATGATAAACCATGTTTACCGAATATCACTTCAGACAAAAGAAATACTCGGCAGGACTCTATGACAAGCACCGTAGTAGATACTAGCAAAATGGGAGAATGGAGGTATGAACAATCTAGGAGTGAGAGACAAGCATAGGCAATATTTTAGCTAAGACTGTTAGAAGGTACCCTCTTGGTGGAGGTAAGTAACTCAAGCTGACAGATGTTCAACCATTTTTATGAATCAGATTTGTCTTGGAAAGTGAACAAGTGAGAGAAGCAGAAAGATGCCCTCCTTTTCCTCTCTTCTTACTTGGAAAAAAATGAAACAAAAAGGTATCTGGCAAAAGTGGGTTGGAGAACTTTTCATATAACCATTTCAAAAGGATGGGGAATTGGCTGTTTTCCAGGGGAGGGAGTAGATTTTTAGCTTGCCGTCTGTTCCCATTATAGATATCTCATTTGTATTCTTATATCTCTGGAAGAGGACAAAGAGAATGATCCTGTACACCCTAATTATTTCCAACTTTCTTATACCATCCTTCCATGTTTATTCTCATTCTCTCAGGTAAAACTAGACAACTACATTGGCACCCATTCAATGAATAGTGGAAAGTGGAAAGGATGGCCATGGGTAATGCTACAGCAGTATTCGAGTTTCTCCTTATTGGAATATCTAACTATCCTGAGTGGAAGGTCACATTTTTCACATTGGTGCTGATCACTTACCTCAGCACATTATTGGGGAATGGACTGATCATCTTTCTTATTCACAGTGACCCTCACCTCCACACTCCAATGTATTTCTTCCTTAGTAACCTGTCTTTCTTAGACCTTTGCTATGGAACAGTCTCCATGCCCCAGGCTTTGGTGCATTGCTTCTCTGCTCATCCTTACCTTTCTTACCCACGATGTTTGACCCAAATAAGTGTCTCTTTGGCCTTGGGTACAGCAGAGTGCCTCCTACTGGCTGTCATGGCCTATGATCGTGTGGTTGCTATCGGCAATCCCCTGCGCTATTCCGTGGTCATGAATGGCTCAGTGTGTGTCTGGCTGGCTGCTACCTCATGGGGGGCATCTCTTGTGCTCACTGCCATGCTCATCTTATCCCTGAGGCTTCACTTCTGTGGGATGAATGTCATCAACCATTTCGTCTGTGAGATTCTCTCCCTTCTTAAGCTGGCCTGTTCTGATACCAGTCTCAATGAGCTTCTGATCCTCATCACAGGCATTTTCACCCTTCTCCTACCCTTTGGATTTGTTCTCCTCTCCTATGTCCGAATTGCCACTGCTGTCCTAAGGATTCGCTCAGCCCAGGGTAGGCTCAAGGCCTTTTCTACCTGTGCTTCTCATTTGACTGTGGTGGTAATCTTCTATGGGGCAGCCATTTCCATGTATATGAAACCACAGTCCAAGTCATCCTTGGATCAAGACAAATTTATCTCAGTGTTTTATGGGGCTCTGACACCCATGCTGAACCCCCTAATATATAGTCTGAGGAATAAGGATGTTAAAGGGGCAATGAGGAAAGTTATGGCAAAAAGGGCATAAGTCTTCTTCGCTCCTAAACTTCTAAAATACCATTCAGCTACATCTTCAATGATGGTAAAAACTGTTTAAAAGTTTCAATTTTACCTTTGCTGGTTGTTGTTCAGTCATTAACTCATGTCCAACTCTTTGAGACCCTATGGACTCTATGGACCGCAGCACGCCAGGCTTCCCTGTCCTTCACCACCTCCCAGAATTTGCTCAAAAATGTGACCATTGAATCAGTGATGCTGTCCAACCATCTCATCCTCTGTTGTCCCCTTCTCCGGTGGCTCAGATGGTAAAGAATCCACCTGCAATGCAGGAGACCCAGGTTTGATCCCTGGGTCAGGAAGATCCCCTGACCCACTCCAGTATTCTGTCTGGAGAAGTCCGAGGACACAGGAGCCTGGCGGGCTACAGTCCACGGGGTCACAAAGAATTGAATACAACTGGGGGATTAATACCTTTACCCTTGGTACAGTAGGTGATTGTCATGTGAGAATCTTCAGGATGTGTTCACCACAAAAGCTTATTCCTACTGAGACTTCAATTTCAGTTACAGACAATACTTTTGGGGAGGCGGGCTTCCCTCATAGCTCAGTTGGTAAAGAATCCGCCTGCAATGCAGGAAACCCCAGTTCGATTCCTGGGTTGGGAAGATCCACTGCAGGAGGGAAAGGCTACCCACTCCAGTATTCTGCCCTGGAGAATTCCATGGACTGTATAGTCTATGGGGTCGCAAAGAGTTGGACACGACTGAACGACTTTCACTTTTAACTTTCACAATATTTTTACTCTTTCTTTACAAAAAAACACATTAGTAGTCACCCGTTAAGTTATTCAACTTCAGGTAAATAAATTTCTCAGAATCATTTCCTCACTGACAGAAGAGGCCTAAGCTGTAAGACAACCTCCTATGACTGTTAGCAGGAGGTGAGGCATAAGTGAAATTGGAAAATAGGACAAAGAATGGTGTAATAAAAGGCCAGAAGACAAATGTCAGAAATTTTACAACTTTACTGAAGGCAAGGCCTGTTGTAAAAGCACGATTCTCTCTCCACTTAACCTCAGAATCATGAGAAAATTGTATCATAGCCATTTCCTACGTTAGTGTAGTGTTTCACTTTTTTTCTTTTTCTGAACTTCTTTCAAATATATTATCTTATTCTGTATTCCTAATATTGCTGTAAAGCTGGTAACAAAAGTTACCATAATCCATCCCTCATGTTAACAATGAGACAAACAGAAGCCCAGAGAAAGATTAACAATTGTCTAAAGCCTCACACAAAACAGAAAATTGGATGAAAGATTTACTGAGCATGGCCCCACCCATCAGAACAAGACATAGATCCCCCCACAGCCAATCCTTCCCATCAGGAAGCTTCGACAAGCCTCTTATCATTATCCATCAGAGGGCAGACAGAATGAAAGCCATAATTGCAGAAAACTAACCAAACCGATCACTTGAACCACAGCCTTGTCTAACTCAATGAAACTATGAGCCATGCCATTTAGGGCCACCCAAGAGGGACGGGTCATGGTACAGAGTTCTGACAAAATGTGGCCCACTGGAGAGGGAATGGCAAACCACTGCAGTATTCTTGCCTTGAGAATCCCATGAACAGTATGAAAAGGCAAAAAGATATGACACTGAAAGATGAACTCCCCAGGTCACTTGGTGCCCAATATGCTACTGGAGAAGAGGGGAGAAATAGCTCCAGAAAGAATGAAGCGGCTGAGCCACAGTGAAAACAATGCTCAGCTGTGAATGTCGATGGTGATGGAAGTAAGTCCAATGCTGTAAAGAACAATATTGCATAGGAACCTGGAATGTAAGGTCCATGAATCAAGGTAAATTGGAAGTGGTCAAATAGGAGATGGCAAGAGTGAACATTGACAGTTTAGGAATCAGTGAACTAAATTCCAAGGGAACATTTCATGAAAAGATGGGCACAATAAAGGACAGAACTAAAGACCTAACAGAAGCAGAAGATACTAAGAAGAGGTGGCAAGAATATATAGAAGAGCTATACAAAAAGGATCTTAATGATCCAGACAACCATGATGGTGTGATCACTCACCTAGAGCCAGACATCCTGGAGTGTAAAGTCAAGTGGGCCTTAGGAAGCATCAATGCAAACAAAGCTAGTGGAGGTGATGGATTTCCAGCTGACCTATTTCAAATCATAAAAGATGATGCTGTGAAAGTGCTGCATTTGATATGCCAGCAAATTTGGAAAATTCCGCAGTGGCCACAGGACTGGAAAAGGTCAGTTTTCATTCCAATCCCAAAGAAAGGCAATGACAAATAATGTTCAAACTACTGAACAAATGCACTCATTTCACATGATAGCAAAGTAATACTCAAATTCTTCAAGCTAGGCTTCAACAGTACATGAACCAAGAACTTCCAGATATTCAAGCTGGATTTAGAAGAGGCAGAGGAACCAGAGATCAAATTGCCAACATCTGTTGGATCATAGAAAAAGCAAGAGAATTCCAGAAAAAAAAATCTACTTCTGCTTTATTGATTATGATAAAGCTTTTGACTGTATGGATCACAACATATTGTGGAAAGTTCTTAAAGAGATGGGAATACCAGACCACCTTACCTTCCTCCTGAGAAACCTGTGTGCAGGTCAAGAAGCAACAGTTAGAGCCAGTCATGGAACAACGAACTAGTTACAAATTGGGAAAGGAGTATGTCAAGGCTGTATATTGTCACCCTGCTTATTTAACTTATATGCCGAGTACATCATAAGAAATGCCAGACTGGATGAAGCACAAGCTGGAATCAAGATTGCCGGGAGAAATATCAATAACCTCAGATATGCAGATGACACCACCCTTATGGCAGAAAGTGAAGAGGAACTAAAAAGCCTCTTGATGAAAGTGAAAGAGGAGACTAAAAAAGCTGGCTTAAAACTCAACATTCAAAAAACTAAGATCATGGTATCCAGTCCTATCACTTCATGGCAAACAAATAGAGAAACAATGGAAACAGTGACAGACTTTATTTTCTTGGGCTCCAAAATCACTGCAGATGGTGACTGCAGCCATGAAATTAAAAGATGCTTGCTCCTCGGAAAAAAAGCTATGACCAACCTAGACAGCATATTAAAATGCAGAGACTTGACTTTGCCAACAAGGTCTGTCTAGTCAAAGTTATGGTTTTTCCAGTAGTCATATATGGATGTGAGATTTGGATCATAAAGTTTAGTGCCAATGAATTGATGCTTTTGAACTGTGGTATTGGAGAAGACTCTTGAGAGTCCCTTGGGCTGCAAGAAGATCAAATCAGTCAATCCCAAAGGAAATCAGTCCTGAATATTCATTGGAAGGACTGATACTGAAGCTGAAGCTCCAATACTTTGGCCACCTGATGCGAAGAACTGACTCCTTGGAAAAGACCCTGATGCTGGGAAAGATTGAACACAGGAGGAAAAGGGGAAGACAAAGGATGAGATGATTGGATGGCATTACCGACTCAATGGGCGTAAGTTTGAGCAAGCTGCGGGAGTTGGTGATGGATAAGGAAGCCTGGTGTGCTGTAGTCCATGGGGTTGGAAAGAGCTGGACACAACTGGGTGACTGAACTGAACTGAAAGTCATACATAACTGTTAACAGAATAAAAATTAGAATTGAGATCATCTATATGTCACCTCTGAACTTTTCAATATTGTCCAGAAAAGTATCTGGAATTTTAAAATTATAAATGCACCCAATATTTATCAAGCACTTAACCATATACTAGGCACTGACCTATGTCCATTATCACATATAATTCTCACTACAATTCAGGGAAGTATCGCTTTTATCAATCCATAGTAGAGATAAGGAAATTGAGACTCTTAGAGGTTCCATGATTTGCCCATGGCCATAGAGCCAGTATTTAAACCTAGATATGACTGATTTCAGATCCCATTCACTGTATCCAAATTTCAGAGGCCTTAGAGATTATTTAATGAAGTGATTTTTAACCAATTTAATTTTAATATAATTTATGTACAATAAAATTTATGTAATTACAGTGTACAATTTAAATTTTGACAGGTACCCCCAGAACCACCACCACTATCAAGCTACTTAACAATTTTATCACATCCAAAAGTTTCCTCATGGTCTTTTGTAGTCCACCCTTTCCTCCACCCCCAACCCCTGGCAACCACTCATCTGATTTTTTTCACTATATGTTAGTTTTGATTTTCTAGAATTGACTCTAAGTGGAATCATACAGTATATCCTCTTCTGTGCTTGGATTCTCTTATTCAGCATGCTTTTGAAATTCATTCATGTTGTTGTAGGCATCAGTAGTTTGTTCCTTTTTCCTGCTGAATAATATTCCATCATACAATTTACTATGTTTTTAAAACTCCATTCCCTGTTACTGTACATAATATAGTGGTTTTTAAACTTTAATTCATGCAGTTCTATGGGTTTGGCCGTGGTGCCTGGAACCTGTCAATGGAGGTGAAATTATCTGTGAAAAATTTCATTTGAAAATGGAGTTCTGATAATAAAACATTTGACAAACAATGATCTATTACAGAGCTCTTGCTTTAGATAAAGAATCAATCGCTCAGTGAACAGAATGTAAATTTCCCAAGACCATGAAACTTTTTGGAAGCAACCTGAGACAAAAGACCCAGATATCTTGTCTCCCGGTTTCACTTTTTGGGCAGTTTGACAAAACATGATGAAGTCTTCTCCAAAGCAACCTGGTGGAGAACTGGACATAGATGCACAGATAAAAAGATGATGCGCAACACCTAGATCTGAAGTACAGCTTCACTGAGCAAGCAGATATTCAATGCACTCGTCAGACACTGACCACTGGGAGTTGATGCCATTTTGTTTGGTACTGCAAAGAGAGTACCCGACATACAAGGGACCTGTCTCACATGTTTACTCACTAAATAAATAAAAAGAATGAGTAAATCACTTATCAAAATAGTATAATTTTCAAATACATGCAATATTTATTCAAATTCCATCTATTACATATTTTTAAAAGATTGTAGTATTCTCAGCCACTGAAACTATGTTTTAATATCAAGAAATAAAAAATAAATGCAATTATCCTCAAATTAAAAATAAAAACATTTTAAAAATAAATAAAAACTAATTTTGAAAAAAAAAACCCAATTGATTTAAATCTTGGATTTATTCATTCAACCAAGGTTAACTTTCTACTTTTAACCAGGCACTAGGTACTAGGTGCTAGGGCAAGTTTCATACATTTTGCAAAAAATTCTCTACTATTAAAATAAATATTTCAAATTAACATTGTGAAATAAAGTAAAATTGATGAAATCAATAAAATTTTACATGAAAAAATAATAGAGCCTTTAGGGAGGGAGAAAATCAGAAATTAGGAGAAATATTAAGAGTGCTCATTTTAATGACCTTGCTTTCAGGGGGAGAAATATTCTACTCTCTATTACAGCTCTCTATTTGCAGCCTAAAATGAGAATCGTATTTTTGTTAATAATGCCTCTACTACAAAACTATAACTCTGTCACTAGATGCTTTGTCTCTTTATTGACTTGTTGGTAGAGACACAGCTTACAGATAGAGTGACATAGTGGAGTCTGGAGATGGCACTGCCGAATTGATTCTGCTACTAACTAGTTGTGTGACCTTAATTATATCACTCTTTGGCCCTCAAATTTGCTCATCAATATAATAGGAAAGTTCTGTTTGTTACCCAAGGATCTCTCTAGTTCTAACTTTCTGTATCTAGGTGTTATTTTATATAGATTTTTTTCTTTCCTTAAAAAGACAATAATATCATCAATTTACTCTGAAACTTGCTTTTTCCACTTGACAATATATCATGAATATTCTTCCAGATCAATATATACGGATCTATCTGCCTGACTTTAAATGTTAACTTTGAAACAAGTAGGCATGCATAGCAGGTAGTTAACATAGCTATGGCCCTTCCAGCACCAATGTTCTGTTTCTAGGCATCTAAATCCCAGTTCAGTTCAGTTCAGTCACTCAATCATGTCCGACTCTTTGTGACCCCATGAATTGCAGCACGCCAGGCCTCCCTGTCAATCACCAACACCCGGAGTTCACTCAGACTCACGTCCATCGAGTCAGTGATGCCATCCAGCCATATCATCCTCGGTCATCACCTTGTCCTCCTGCCCCCAATCCCTCCCAGCATCAGAGTCTTTTCCAATGAGTCAACTCTTAGCATGAGGTGGCCAAAGTACTGGAGTTTCAGCTTCAGCATCATTCCCTCCAAAGAAATGCCAGGGCTGATCTCCTTCGGAAGGGACTGGTTGGATCTCCTTGCACTCCAAGGGACTCTCAAGAGTCTTCTCCAACACCACAGTTCAAAAGCATCAATTCTTCAGTGCTCAGCTTTCTTCACAGTCCAACTCTCACATCCATACAAGACCACTGGAAAAACCATAGCCTTGACTAGACGGACCTTAGTCAGCAAAGTAATGTCTCTGCTTTTGAATATGCTATCTAGGTTGGTCATAACTTTTCTTCCAAGGAGTAAGCGTCTTTTAATTTCATGGCTGCAGTCACCATCTGCAGTAATTTTGGAGCCCCAACAAATAAAGTCTGACACTGTTTCCACTGTTTCCCCATCTATTTCCCATGAAGTGATGGGACCAGATGCCATGATCTTCGTTTTCTGAATGTTGAGCTTTAAGCCAACTTTTTCACTTTTCACTTTCACTTTCATCAAGAGGCTTTTTAGTTCTTCTTCACTTTCTGCCATAAGGCTGGTGTCATCTGCATCTCTGAGGTTATTGATATTTCTCCCAGCAATCTTGATTCCAGCTTGTGTTTCTTCCAGTCCAGTGTTTCTCATGATGTACTCTGCATATATGTTAAACAAGCAGGGTGACAATATACAGCCTTGACATACTCCTTTTCCTATTTGGAACCAGTCTGTTGTTCCATGTTCACTTCTAACTGTTGCTTCCTGACCTGCATACAGATTTCTCAAGAGGCAGGTCAGGTGGTCTGGTATTCCCATCTCTTTCAGAATTTTCCAGTTTATTGTGATCCACACAGTCAAAGGCTTTGGCATAGTCAAGAAAGCAGAAATAGATGTTTTTCTGGAACTCTCTCGCTTTTTCCATGATCCAGCGGATGTTGGCAATTTGATCTCTGGGTCCTCTGCCTTTTCTAAAACCAGCTTGAACATCAGGAAGTTCACGGTTCATGTATTGCTGAAGCCTGGCTTGGAAAATTTTGAGCATTACTTTACTAGCGTGTGAGATGAGTGCAATTGTGCAGTAGTTTGAGCATTCTTTGGCATTGCCTTTCTTTGGGATTGGAATGAAAACTGACCTTTTCCAGTCCTGTGGCCACTGCTGAGTTTAATCCCAAAGGCAATCTAATTCAACATTGATACTAATTCATTTTAACTATGAAAAATGAAATCTATGAGGGTGCTGTGGAACAAAATCAATTCTAGATTGTTGTAAACCCCTAAGGTTGACTATCACTTGGCCACTTGATCACTCACAGGCACTGTGAGAAGCATTCCACTGTGCACCCCATTCTAGGTATCTGGGTCGTGAAGCTTATCTTGCTTCACCTTGGAAAGCAAAGATTTGTTTGAAACTAAGATAGTTCTGCTAAAAATTGAGAGGAAAGTGTGCACACTGAAAAAATGTTTCAAAATGATATTTTTCAATAGAGGTTTAAGAAAAAATACCATGCCCCATTCATAGGATTGGGGATTTCACTTGAGGAAAGGCAGTGAGTTATCACTATTTAGACCACAGGCCCTGGAGCCAAACTTTGTGGATTCAGAGCTTCATTCTACCAGTCTTCTTGCACGTTACTCTCTGTGCTTCAGTCTCTCCATGTGAAGTGGGCTAATGTAACACTACTTATAGTGTTCAGAGTTTGATCGTGGAGACAGAACCACTCTAGTTATATCAGGCAGGAAGGGATTTAATAAAGAGAATCAGAGGCCTATGAAGCCTTTGGAAGTGTTGTGAGAGGGAAGGTAAACGAATGTTGCCAACAACTTTAGACAGTTGCAGGAGTTGCAAGAATCTTGGGAAGTTTTAAGGAAACTGTTACCAACGGTGTCACTGAAGTAGATGCTTCAAGGAACAATGCTCAAAAGCCGGTGAAGTCTCTGCTTACAAAGTCTACATACTTTTACAATACAGCTGACAGCTTAAAAGGATGGGAATGGTGTTGAATGTGACTTCATAGCTTGGTTATAAGAACTGTATGACTCAAGTCATGTAAAGCACTTAGAAAAGCACCTGGCCTATAGTTAGAGAACAGCACATGTTAGCTGTCATCGTGAAGGCTGGATCACATGAACCTAAGACACCAGGAATTGAAATGCCTGTATGCTTCTTAAATAGTGCTTTTCAAGGCTGCTCCCTCATCCAGGCATTCAAGCATCTGTACATATATCACTCATTTCACAGGCACTTATTAACTACCTACTATACAAGTACAGTGCTATTGCCAGAGATGGAGTGGTCAAAAAAACATATTTGATCCTTCTGCTCAAAGAATTCACTGTCTAGGTGTGAAGAAAAACACATACGCAGGCAGCATTACTATGTGAATTTATATCTTCCTAGTTCTTAAGATTATAAACACTTTATACACTTTATGGTTTATCTTCTTCTTGAACATATATTACCTCATATCATCTTCAAAATAATTTAATGAGATAAGCAAGCAGATATTATTACTATTGTGAAACTGACATTAACAGATGATAAAGAGCTGTAAAAAGGCTGTGATATTATCAAGGTTAGCAGTTAGTGATATAACTGGGATTAGAATACAATTCTCCTAGAATTATTGAGGTGGTAATTACTGATTGTATACAAATATCAAATCATTATGTGTACACCTGAAACTAATATAATGTTATGTGTCAATTATACCTGAATAAAAAATTAATTTAATTACAAAAATACAATTCTGATGCCTGATGCTCTTTTTGAGGGGAGCCTGATGGGTTCACGAGTCTTTGAAAAAGAAAAGTAGGAAGAAGGTAAAGTTGTTGCTGAATTGAGAAAGGGAAAAACATTAGATTTTCAGATTGCCCAGTACTCTTGCCTGGAAAATCCAATGGACGGAGGAGCCTGGTAGTCTGCAGTCCATGGGGTCGCTAAGAGTCAGACACGACTGAGTGACTTCACTTTCACTTTTCACTTTCCTGCATTGGAGAAGGAAATGGCAACCCACTCCAGTGTTCTTGCCTGGAGAATCTCAGGGACAAGGGAGCCTGGTGGGCTGCCGTCTCTGGGGTCACACAGAGTCAGACACGACTGAAGCGACTTAGCAGCAGCAGCAGCAGCTAAAAAAATCTGACCCTAACTCTTATTGGCTATACAACCTTGGGCAACTTCCTGTCTCAATTTCCTCACCTATAACAGGATGACAATCATAGGACTGAATTTATAAGGTTGTTAAAACGACTGGATCAGTTGATTTAATATAAAATGCTGAGAACTATGGCTGGGACATAGTAAGTTCTCACTAAGCTTTATCTATTGTTGTTATTTAGAAATAACAAGGGAACATTTCATGCAAAGATGGGCTGGATAAAGGACAGAAATCGTGTGAACCTAACAGAAGCAGAAGATATTAAGAAGAGGTGGCAAGAATACACAGAAGAACTATACAGAAAAGATCTTCACAGTCAAGATAATAACCATGGTATGATCACTCACCTAGAGCCAGACATCCTGGAATGTGAAGTCAAGCGGGCCTTAGAATGCATCACTATGAACAAAGCTAGTGGAGGTGATGGAATTCCAGTGGAGCTATTTCAAATCCTGAAATATGATACTGTGAAAGTGCTGCACTCAATATGCCAGCCATTTTGAAAAACTCAGCAGTGGCCACAGGACTGGAAAAGGTCAGTTTTCATTCCAATCCCAAAGAAAGGTAATGCCAAAGAATGCTCAGACTACCACACAACTGCGCTCATCTCACATGCTAGTAAAGTAACACTCAAAATTCTCCAAGCCAGGCTTCAGCAATACGTGAACCATGAACTTCCAAATGCTCAAGTTCATTTTAGAAAAGGCAGAGGAACCAGAGATCAAATTGCCAACATCCGCAGGATCATCGAAAAAGCAAGAGAGTTCCAGAAAAACATCTATTTCTGCCTTACTGACTATGCCAAAGCCTTTGACTGTGTGGATCACAATAAACTGTGGAAAATTCTGAAAGATATGGGAATACCAGACCATCTGACCTGTGTCTTGAGAAATCTGTATGCAGGTCAGGAAGCAACAGTTAGAAGTGAACATGGAACAACAGACTGGTTCCAAATAGGAAAGGAGTATGTCAAGGCTGTATATTGTCACCCTGCTTATTTAACTTATATGCAGAGTACATCATGGAAGAAGCACAAGCTGGAATCAAGATTGCCAGGAGAAATATCAATAACCTCAGATATGCAGATGACACCACCCTTATGGCAGAAAGTGAAGAACTAAAAAGCCTCTTGATGAAAGTGAAAGTGAAAAGTGGAAAAGTTGGCTTAAAGCTCAACATTCAGAAAACGAAGATCATGGCATCTGGTCCCATCACTTCATGGCAAATAGATGGGGAAACAGTGGAAAGTGTCAGTCTTTATTTTTTGGGGCTCCAAAATCACTGCAGATGGCGACTGCAGCCATGAAATTAAAATACTCTTACTCCTTGGAAGGAAATTAAAAGACGCTTACTCCTTGGAAGAAAAGTTATGACCAACCTAGATAGCATGTTCAAAAGCAGAGACATTAGTTTGCCAACAAAGGTCTGTCTAGTCAAGGCTATGGTTTTTCCAGTGGTCTTGTATGGATGTGAGAGTTGGACTGTAAGAAAGCTGAGCGCCAAAGAATTGATGCTTTTGAACTGTGATGTTGGAGAAGACTCTTGAGAATCCCTTGGACTGCAAGGAGATCCAACCAGTCCCTTCTGAAGGAGATCAGCCCTGGCATTTCTTTGGAGGGAATGATGCTGAAGCTGAAACTCCAGTACTTTGGCCACCTCATGCAAAGAGTTGACTCATTGGAAAAGACTCTGATGCTGGGAGGGATTGGGGGCAGGAGGACAAGGGGTTGACTGAGGATGAGATGACTGGATGACATCACCAACTCGTTGGACATGAGTTTGAGTGAACTCTGGGGGTTGGTGATGGACAGGGAGGCCTAGCGTGCTGCAATTCATGGGGTCGCAGAGAGTCGGACACGACTGAGTGACTGAACTGAACTGATTGTTGTTATTATACAGTTATTATTACTAACACTGAAGTCTCAGTTGACTCAAAAGTAGTTGGTGTTCATCTCACTGTGTTCCTTCCCTCTTTTTTCCCTGCTAGTGATATGCATACCAACTGTTTCTGATTAAGTGTAAGCAGCAGGTCAAGCACTTTTTCAGTACAGCATCATGATGGAGTGAGAAAAGCATATGATTAGGTGTCAGGGAGTCTGGATCCTAGTCTGGGTTCTGCTGCTAATGAGCTATGAAACTCTGGATGAGAGTTAACTTCTCTGGACTGCATTTGTCCAACAGGGAAAAATGTATTCTTTAACCTGTCTCAGAAGGGTTGAAAGATCAAATGAGATCATAGATGTTAGACACTAGAAAGCTAAAAGTACTCTACAAATACTACACAATGGTATTTTCATTATCCTCATACTTAACCTCTACATCTTCTCCTCATTTACCCTTAACGACCACTCACTCACCGAATCTTATTGATTCTTGCACTGAAATATTTTTGAGATCCATCTCTTCTCTGTCCTCAGAGCACCTGCCCTAGTTCACAGCTTCCTCAACCCTTAATAGGATGACTGTAATCAGCTCCTATTTTTCTTTAATCCATTCTCTCTCTAAACTAGCCATCCAGTCAACTTCTCCAGAATGACTATCTAAAGGGAAAAATCTCATCATATTAAACCTTCCTCTACAATCCCACTCCAAGATTAGAAACTTACAGTGGGTCCCTATTGCCCATAGGATGCATGCTTGTGTACTGAGCCAACTCAGTTGTGTCTAACTCTTTGCGACCCCATGGACTGTAACTCACCAGGCTCCTCTATCCATGGGATGTGCCAGGCAAGAATACTGGAGTGGGTTGCCATTTCCTTCTCCAGGGGACCTTCCTGATCCAGGGATAGAACCTGGGTCTCTTGCATCTCCTGTATTGGCAGGCAGATTCTTTCCTGCTGAGCCACCGGTGAAGTCCTACCTATAGGATATACAACATTACTTGAGACACTTGCAAACCTGTTTATCCTTATTCTCTACCTTAACTCTGCAGACCCCAGGCCCCAGGAAAGCAATACTTTTTTCTGACCCCTGTATGTATATATGCCACTGTGTACACTGTTCTCTCTGCCTGCAGTGATCTTCCTGTCTTCTATGCCTGGCAAAATCTCAGTCATCCTTCAAGTTCAGATCAAATGTCATGTCCTCAGTGAAGCCTTCACCAGAGCATACTCCATTCTGTTTAAACCTGGACAGGTGACTTAATTCCATTTTCTTTTGCTTAATAACATTCAGTTCAATCTTAAATTCAACATCTTCCATATTATTTTATAATCAGTTGTTTTGGAGTTTTTATCCCAAATTAGATCATAAGTTTATTGAGAACAAGAAGGTTTTCATCTGTTTCCCTAGCATAGTTCCTGGCACAGAGTACATATATAATAAGAATTTGTTAAATGAATACGTGGCCAACTAATACTTAACTATCTGGGGTTAAATACAACTATTTTTAAAGTTCCAAGCTATTTCAGACTGATATTTTACAAAATACAACAAAAATATTTTGGCAATGTCAAATCACTTTAAAAGTTACTGTTTACTCTCAATTCTGTTTTTATCTCATTGAAAACATTTTGAGAAGCACTCCCTGGTGGCTCAGTAATAAAGAATCTGCCTGTAATTAGCCTCCAATTAAAATAAATAAATTTTTAAAAAAGAATCTGCCTGCAGTGCAAGAGACCTGCGTTCGATTCCTGGGTCGGGAAGATCCCCTGGAGAAGGGAATGGCAACCCATTCCATTATTCTTGCCTGGAGAATTTCATGAACAGAGGAGCCTGGAGGGCTACAGTCCATGGGATTACAAAGAGTCAGACACGACTGAGCTACTAACACTTTAACTTTCACTTTTCCAGCTAGACTATTTACTAAGATGCCTCATTCCTAGCCCCTAAAATCTTGAACTCTGAGTTGGAAATTTTAAGAAGGATACATGTAAAATAATAAACAATCAGATCATATATTCAGGCTACAATTGGGCAAGAAATCAATAAAATAATACTATCATAATTAGCTATATGCACAGATGAAGTAGATCAATGGCACAGTGAATGAGAAGGTGCAGGATTATATTTAAACAGTGACAGCTTATGAAGTGCATGCATGCTCAGTTGTGTCCAACTCTTTGGGACCCCATGGACTGTAGCCCACCAGGCTCCTCTGTCCATGGGGATTCTCCAGGCAAGAATACTGGAGTGGGTTGCCATTTCCTACTTCAGCGGATCTTCAAAACCCAGGGATTGAACCCACACTTCTTGTGTCTCCTGCACTGGCAGACAGATTCTTTACCAACAGTGCCACCTGGGTATGGCACCTCAAAAGTAATCCATCAAAGTTTTAGGAAAAAGTGGGATTTCTAGAAACCATTCAAGTCAAAGAGGCTGGGATGGGCTGGGGAAACTCAGGGTAAAGTGAAGAAGAAGAGGAAACCTCCAATAAACACTATTAACATAATTTTATTTACCTGAATCTTAATTGAGCTTTCACGGCATCACAATAGATTGAAGCCATTCCTCCTTTCCTGTTCATTCATTACCTTCTTGAGTCACTGCATTGGAAACCCTCCCAAGAAATATAGGACTCTGAGTAATCACCCTAGTGGTGGTTCCATTATCTGGTAACTTAAGAGCAGAAGTCGAGTTGATAGTCAAAAATTTTACATACTGTCACTAATAAAACATTGGTATTAATAGACAAAATCTACTTGTATTTTAATGACTTAGAAATAACATCCCAGAAGAATATACAGCTTTAGTTCAGTAACAGGATTTCATTGCCTATTTTAGGGACCTAATCCCTGAAGTCTCTTAGTGAAATCACTTCTTTGGAACCAGAGTGAATAAATGCAGAAAGTAACAGCAGATAATGTTTAAGATTGTTCTCTTCTTCTCTTGTTCATCGTTTGGACTACTTAAAGTCCTGGTTTCTAAAGTGCTGAATAGAATCAAAATAAAACCCATTGCAAGAGCAGGTGAAGAACATACACCCAGCAAGGAAGAAAGAAGCCATAATTGTCTTTTTGAACAAATCAACATATATGTATGGAATGGTCAGTCTTGACATGGATCTCCTAGGATGCACCTGTAACTCACTCCCCTTGAAAGACCCCAATACGTCAGTAAGGTAATGATCCTACAACACATAAGGGGCTATATATTAAAACAACTCTTAGAGACCCTGCTGTTTTTGTTTGGGGGGCTTTTTTTGCTATTCAGGTGAGTAAAATCAATTTGATTCTCCCAATCTTCATTTATTCATGAACTTCCTGCCATGTGTGAGGAATTGAGACACGTACTGGAGTTATAGAAATAAATAAAATGCAAATTCTTCCTTCAGAAGGCTCATAGTATAATGTGACCATATTGCCTTATTTATGTCTTCATTCATTTAATTATTTCCCCTCTTCCAGAAAAGAAAGATGACAAATGTGGTCACATTGTCATGGGTGCTACTTCCCAAATGAAGATTCACTTTAAAATAATAATAGCTAATATATATATTATATATATATACCAGATATATATATGTAGCACAAAAGCCCTATGAGGTAGTTACTATAATTTCCCCAACTTTATAATTGAAGAAACCAAAATAAATGAGTTAAACAAATTACCAATGTCACATAGTGAATCAGTGATGGATCCAGGATTCAAACTTTGATTAAGAATCCATGCTCTTAACCAACAGTCTGCACTGCCTGATATGAATAACAGAAATTCCTGTCTGTACGCACTATTTATTCCAGTATATTTTGAGGACCTGGGAGCTTTCTGAAGAGCACAGAGAACAGGGAAGATACTCCAAGCATCCATTAATTTTAGTATCAAAAATGAAATGAGTCCTCCTGGGAAGCATGCTTTTACATGGTAAGTGGGACCAGGAAAGCCCTCTTTGGGAAACCTGTGTGAAGAAAAGTGTAGCCAAAATATTTCTGAAACATCAGAAGCCTATGACTAAATGTGAAAATCTCCACGTATGTCTAGTTAATTTAGAAAGAGTCTAGCCCACACAGTGCTAAAACACTGAATTATTCAATACACACACACACACACACACACATGCTTAGTCTAGTGAGATTCTCTGCTGCTGCTGCTGCTGCTAAGTCACTTCAGTCGTGTCCAACTCTGTGCGACCCCAGAGACGGCAGCCCACCAGGCTCCCCCGTCCCTAGGATTCTCCAGGCAAGAACACTGGAGTGGGTTGCCATTTCCTTCTCCAGTACATGAAAGTGAAAAGTGAAAGTGAACTCGCTCAGTCATGTCCGACTCTTCGAGATCCCATGGACTGCAGCTTACCAGGCTCCTCCGTCCATGGGATTTTCCAGGCAAGAATGCTGGAGTGGGGTGCCATTGCTTTCTTCGAGTGAGATTCTCTAAAATCATATAAACACAAAAACTTCTTCTTTGTTTTCCAGCTATCTACACTGGCATTTGTTTTGAGATTTTTGGGGCTATATGATGGCAGATATTGCCAGTCAAAGTAAGGCTTTATGATTTAAAATACTGCCATTCTAGGTGAAACTTTAGTATTCCTTGAAAAAATGTGTGCCCCGAAAATTCCATTCTTGTAATGCTATTAAGAAACTGTGCTTGTGGTGTCACCATTAAATAAAGATCAGATCACCTGACTTTTGCTTCAGTCACAATCCCATAACTCTACTCCAAGAAGACTTTTTCACTTCTGACGGATTCTGTTTTCTGATTTTAATTCTGGGAGTATACAGAATAAAAAGGAGCCTTTAAATTCTCACTCAGTTCAGTTCAGTCACTCAGCCATGTCCGACTCTTTGTGACCCCATGGACTGCAGCACACCAGTCTTCCCTGTCCGTCACCATCTCCAGGAGCTTGCTCAAACTCGTGCCCGTTGAGTCAGTGACACCATCCAACCATCTCATCTTCTGTCATCCCCTTCCAGTTCAAAGGCCTCCTTGTAGGATCACTCATAAGTAAAAACAACTGCAGTTCAAAGTTTGGCAGCAGCTCAGTATTTTTTCAGTTTGTTGGCTCTTGGTTCTGATTTCTTTTCAGAAGGCTTTATCCTGTATTAGGTATTATTGAGGATCTTGTTATAAATTCTTACTCTATTTCCTGAATCACTTGTCTATAAACATCATGTGCTTTCTGAGATTTGGAATCTGTCCTGAGTAGAGAATCCAAAGAGATCACCTACATCATTAGCCTGGATAGTTCTCCCTGTTGTCTAGCGCCCAAGACAAACCTTCCCATCCACAGCCTGTTCTCACCAAGGCCTGACAACTGCCTCATGAGACTGAAACTACACCGTAGATGCCCCAAATCCTGATTTGTGACTAGAACTTCGTGAGAAGGGGTCTTTCCAGGTGGCACTGTTGGTAAAGAATCCACCTGCCAGTGCAGGAGACAAGAGGTGTGGGTTTGATCCCTGGGTTGGGACAATCCCCTGGAGTAGGAAATGGCAACCCACTCCAGTATTCTTGCCTGGAGTATCCCCATGGACAGAGGAGCCTGATGGGCTATAGTCCATGGGGTCGCAAAAAGTCAGACACAACTGAGCACGCACGTAATTCATGAGAATTTTTACAAACAATCCAGGGAAAGAGCTTGACCTTAATAATGAACTAGTTTGTGATAGCATGCATATCTGATATAATAATATCAAACAAAAAAAATAAAATTTGGAATGGATGGAAAAGGGTGAAACTTTTTTTTTCAGATTCTAGAATAAACCCATTCGCTCTCTTCACTATCACACCTTCCCTCCATGCAAAGGGTTTTCCCAGTGGCTCAGCAGTAAAAAATCTGCCAACAATGCAAGAGACGTGGGTTAGATCCCTGAGTCAGGAAGATCCCCTGGAGAAGGAAATGACTATTCTTCTTCTTTCCACTCTCTTCTTGCCTGGCACACCCCACGGACAGAGGAGCCTGGTGGGCTACAGTCCATCAGGTCGCAAAAAGTCAGACAGGACTGATGTGACTGACCACGTACTCCATGCAAAGCGCAAATTGAAGAGCTAAAAAAGTATCATTTCTGAGCTATTAATAAAACTGAATACTATGAGGGACTTCCCAGTGGCCCAGTGGTTAAGACTCTATGTTTCCCTTGCTGGGGGCATGCATTTGATCCCTGGCTGGGGAACTAACATCCCACATGTTGCAGGGTGTGGCCAAAAGTTAAAAAAGAAAGAAAGACAGAATACTATGATACTGTTTATCATCATAGCTTTTTACCACCAAATCAAACATTTATTTTCTTCAGCCAGTTCAAATAGTTTCAGTCAAATCAATTTCATGACATTTGGTAAGACAGAAGACCAAATAACTGGCTTTGGTTCATTCAACAAACATACACTGAACCCATATTTTGTGGGTTCACACAAGGCATTGTGTAAGATAGTGAAAATAAAGCAGTACATAGAAGAGTCATGGGTTTGTTCCTCCTAGTGCTATAGTAAGAGAGCAAAAATTAAATAATCACACAACTATATAAATACAAACTATGATAAAAGCCATACAGGAAAAGTTCTGAGTACTATGAACAACGTTAACAAAGAGATCTGATTTAAATTACTGGGGTTTGGGATGGCTTTTTGAATGAACTTTCTTTTGGACTGAGATATTAATAGTAAGAGGGCTGCTCAGGTGGTGCTAGTGGTAAAGAACATGCCTGAAAATGCAGGAGACATAAGAGATGCGGCCTTGATCCCTGAGTTGGGAAGATCGCCTGGAAGAGGGCTCAGCAACCCATTCCAGTATTCTTGCCTGTAAAATGCCATGGGCAGAGGAGCCTGGTGGGCTACAGTCCATAAAGTTGCAAAGAGTCACCCACAGCTGAAGTGACTTAGCATGCACACACACATTAATAGTAAGAATGACTAGGAATTCACCAAAGAAAGAAGGTAGGAAGAATATTTCTAGCAGAAAGAACACACTGTGCAAAAGTCCTAAGGTGGGAACAAGCTTAGATTCTTCATAAAGATAATATGACTGAAAGTCAGCATGAGAAGAGACAGCACAAGGTAAGGTTAGGGTCAGATCATTTAGAATCTTGTGGGTCATGGCAAGTAGGTTAGATTACATTCCAATTGTAATTAAAAGCCCTTCGAGTGGCTTTTTAGCATGGGAAGGTCATAATTCTGTATGTTTGTAGAACGTCTCTGGCTGCTATGTGTAGATTAGACTATAGGGAGGTAAGAATGGAAGAAGGGAGGCGCATTAAGCAGCTCATGGATCATTAAGCAGTCCAGATGTGAGATGATGCTGTAGCTGTGGATACGGAGATTTGTAGGCAGATTTGAAATACATTTAGGAGGATGAACCAATAGTACTTAGTGATTGAGTACAGGTTAAGGAAGAAATGAGAGTGAACTGGGCATATATTTTATATCATGAATATGAAGCAGCTAATGACAAATCTGTGGCTAATATTTAGAGCAGGAAAGAACAGTTAGTAATTCTGAGATTCAGGGATCTGATTATGTTTAAGCAGTAAATTAGCACATTTTCTTTAAGGGGGAGTGTTCAAAGCATGTTCAGGTGGAGTCCAACCTCCCTCATTTTATATAGGAAGGAATTAAAACTTACAATGGATTGTGCTACTTTGTAAATTAATCTTGTTCTGTGTATGAATGCTTTATCTTCCAAAATAGAACATAAACTTACAAACAGCATCACTTATTTCGTAGATATTCTCCTTCTCCTAATAGCACCTGATATGCTACTGAGGGGGCTTCCCTGGGTGGCTCAGTGGTAAAGAATCTGCCTGCAATGCAGGGGACACAAGAGATGTGGGTTCGATCCCTGAGTCGGGAAGATCCCACGGAGGAGGGCATGGCAACCCGCTCCAGTATTCTTGCCTGGAGAATCCCATGGATAGAGGAGCCTGGTGGGCTGCAGTCCATAGGGTCACAAAGAGTAGGACACGACTAAAGTGACTGAGCACACACGCATACATGCTACTGAGGATACAGCAAATAATCAATGTCTCCCAAAATAAAATGATTTCAATTTCTTCTACTTCAGCAAATAGAACAAAATGGATATTCCAGTTTCTGATAATGCCAGCGAGGTGACAGAGTTCATCCTGGTGCGTTTGTCGAATCATCCAAAAGACCAGATTGCCTTTTTCTGCACCATGGTAGCAGTCTAACTGATCACATTGGTGGGTAACAGTCTTATCATTGTCTTGGTTAGAAGTAGATAGACAGCTTCACACCCCTATGTATTTTTCCTTAAGCAACTTGTCCTTCCTTAATATCGGCTACTCTAGCAATTCAGTGCCTTTTATGTTGTTCAGTGCTTTAAGAAACTACCCCACCATTTCCTATACTAGCTGTTATGCTCAGATGGTCATTTCTCTTTTTCTGGGGATGACAGAGTGCCTCCTCCTTGCTGTCATGGCTTATGACAGATTTATTGCAATCTCAAATCCCCTGCATTACACTATCATTATGAATAACCAGGTCTGCCTACAGTTGTCTGTGGTGACCTGAGCTAGTGCTTTCCTTTTAGCAGTAATACCAATCACTGCAATTCTGGCCCATTTTTGTGGACATAATCTCATCAAACATTTTACCTGTGAGACACAGGCCCTTTTGAAGCTCATCTGCTCAGAAACTCCAGTTAGACTTATTCTGGGTCTGGTCATTGGTATATTCACACTGCCCCTGCCCTTCACCTTCATCCTCATCTCCTGTACTCGCACTGTGGTTGCCATGCTGAAGATCTGTTCTGCAGAGGCCAGGCTCAAAGCTTTTTCCACCTGTGGATCCCATCCACCTGTGGTCAACATATTTTATGGGACAGCCATCTATATGTACCTGAAACCTCAGTCAAGGCAGTACCAGGACCAGCATAAAGTCATCTCTGCAATTTGTGGTAATGTAACCCCTATGCTAAACCTTCTCATTTATATTTTGAGGAACAAGGATGTGAAAGATGCCCTGAGAAAAATAATTAAGAGGCAAGAATCCTAAACAGGGCGTGAATAGCCCACAGAGGCTCATCTAAGCAACAGCTTGACATTGACTTCTAAAATTAACGAGGCCTAAACACTAAACAATGTTTTAGTAAGGTAATTAGTTTCAAATGTGTTTTGTTTTGCCTATTTCCAACAGGCATGTGATAAAGAACTTACTCCCACTGAGAGAAACATGTTAAACATTTACAATGCTACCCATTTAAGTAATAAATTATACAGGACAATCTTGTGGGAGCGTTTATAAAACAAAATAATAATTAGTACATTTGAATCCTGAGTAGCTTGATTTTGTTTTACTAAATGAGAAACTGTTCAATATTCTAGATTCTCTTTTATAGATGATAAAGAGCAAAGCTATAAAATAGACAATTCTTATCTCAATACATTTTGAATGAGGTATATTATGACCCAGGCTTAGGAGTGATGCGTGTGAGTGGGTAGAGAGAGGAAATATACTCAATTTCTATATAAGACTTCCACATGGAAAGTCCTCTGCTGAAGCAAAGAGCCTTTCAAGACTATACACACACTGAGGGCCACAACTGATGACTCTATGAAACCTACGATTGCCTGTCTTGATCCATAGATAGGGCTGCATTCTTTCTGCAAATATACCTTACTTCTGGATAATTTCATGCCACTTCCAAAGTTGTTGATCTCACATAGAGCAAATTGAGAAATACAGGAGGAACTCCTTAAAAAATGAAAAGTATCTTTTGATTATGAAATGTATAATGTTCATTTTTTAAAAAATACATTGAGGGGAGAAGGGAAGAACAATGCATGATACTGGATGCTCGGGGCTGGTGCACTGGGATGACCCAGAGGGATGGTATGGGAAGGGAGGAGGGAGGGGGGTTCAGGATGGGGAACACGTGTACACCTGTGGCAGATTCATGTTGATGTATGGCAAAACCAGTACAATATTGTAAAGTAATTAACCTCCAATTAAAATTAAAAAATTATTTTTTAAAAAATAAAATATCTCCTATAATTCCAACACTCAATGAGGCCGGCATAGGTGTTAGAATCCAAAAGACATGTATTCAAGTCTGCCACTCAGAGTTTTATGGGATTAGGTTAGTTACTTTTCATCTCTAAGCTTCAATTTTCTCATCTATAAAATGGGGATAATAAGGGTGCCTACCTCACAAACTTGTTTTGAGAATTAAATAAGATAATGCATGTCAAGCTTCTACCACAATATCTGGCACATGGTGGACAAAGAATACACATTAGTCAAAAGTGGGGGGCGGGCAATCTGTCAATTCACTAACACAAAGCCATTTTTGAGTGTTTGCTTGCTTATGTCTATATAAATAATGACTATATTGTTTTTAAAATAATTCACGAAAATAGGATAGACTGAAAAAATTATGTTCCCACTGTGTTCTTAATTTGAATTTATCTTATTAGAAATATGTTCTCAAGTTCATTGGTCATTTGTATTTCAATAGTCAGGGTGTTTACTGTTGGTTCAAAATAACAATGAAAAAGCCCAATTTAGGGAACAAAATGCTGCATTCAGTAACATATGACTAATATAAAAAAACCAAAATCGTTTCAACATTGATTGACTCCACCATTGTTTCCAGATACATCCTGACAGGCAGATCCCCAGTTTGAGCCACTTTATTTCACCCTGGTAAGCACCCCTGCAATTAATGCCTAACTGGCCAACAACAGAAGCTGATGGGAGACTATTGTAAATGAAAACGAAAATAATAAAATTATGGGAAGGCGGGAAGAGAAGGGGACGACAGAGGATGAGATGGTTGGATGGCATCACCAACTCAATGGACATGAGTCTGAGTAAACTCTGGGAGTTGGTGATGGACAGGGAGGCCTGGCGTGCTGCAGTCTACGAGGCTGCAAAGACTTGGACATGACTGAGCGACTGAACAGAACTGATGGGAATTCCAACAGAAAACTCTTTAGAAAGAGAACCTATGGTGTTATGCAACTGTTGTTGTAACATTACCATTTTAACCTTGAACAAATTCTTCTATAAGTTTTATTTCTGGTGTTTCTAAAACTTCTCATTTAACCTAAAGCACCCCTGAAACTAAAGGGAAGGTACTAATAACTAACAAGACACAGTGAGCAGATAAATTCACACACTAGAGGCGGGGAACAAATGTGATTCTTCAAAAGGAAGGAAAAGCGGAATAAAACTGCAAAACTGAAAACGCAATACTTACTGGAGTTTGATCATTTCATTAGGGACTAAGAAGAGGTAGAATAGAATAAGCAGTGAGATGTGCCTTTTGCTGACAGAAAGGAATTTATTGGGGAGAGGCAGGGACTTTTTTTTGCAACAAGAGAAAATTAGCTAAAGTAGTGTCTCCCCTTTTTATTACCTCAGGAAGAAGTTAGACAGGGTTTTCACTAGAGAGAGAAATATGTTACATCTAGAGAGAGAAATATGTTACATCTCACATTCATGCATTGGAGAAGGAAATGGCAACCCACTCCAGTGTTCTCACCTGGAGAATCCCAGGGATGGGGGAGCCTGGTGGGCTCCTGTCTATGGGGTCTCAGAGTCGGACACGACTGAAGCGACTCAGCAGCAGCAGCAGAAGCAGCAGAAGTAGAGAACAAGCTGCAGGAAGACTTCCGACATGAAGTCAAGACTGGATGAATGAAAAATGTAAGAAATTATATGAACCACTAACCAGCTAGAGATATGTGCATAAGGTGTTTTATATTAAATGTTTGTTGTGAGAGTTGTTTTCTTAAAACCCTCCTTGTATTGCTAAGTAAACAAGTTAGAATTATAATACAGGCAATAATTTGGAACTACCTATGCCTTGGGAAGCTTGTTTAAATTTCTTATCTCTGCCAAACAGCACTTATGACTTGCAGCTGATAATGGGCAACTCTGCCTCCCTGTACACCATCTCCTCGTAAGGTGTGCCAAAATCACAAGGTGACATCTTAAAAGGTTGAACTGACCCTGAAAAATCAGCATCACTGAGAAAAGAGCTTTGTGCTGTGTACTGGCAGCAGCAGAGTGAAGAAAATGCACTTGAGAGCCATAATAACAACTTTTCCTGTAAGTGTTTAAAAGAATTAACCCTACCATAATTTGGCCTTAAGCCAAAGAACAGGGAGAGAACACAGCCCTGCCCATCAACATAAAATTGGATTAAAGATTTACTGAGCATTGAGCACTGCCCCACCCATCTTGAGAAGGCAATGGCACCCCACTCCAGTACTCTTGCCTGGAAAATCCTATGGATGGAGGAGCCTGGTAGGCTGCAGTCCGTGAGGTCACTAAGAGTCGGACATGACTGAGCAACTTCCCTTTCACTTTTCACTTTCATGCATTGGAGAAGGAAATGGCAACCCACTCCAGTGTTCTTGCCTGGAGAATCCCAGGGACGGAGGAGACTGGTGAGCTGCCGTCTACGGGGTTGCACAGAGTCGGACACGACTGAAGTGATGAGATGGCCAAAGTATTGGAGTCTCAGCCTCAACATCAGTCCTTCCAGTGAACACCCAGGACTGGTCTCCTTTAGGATGGACTGGTTGAATCTCCTTGCAGTCCAAGGGACTCTCAAGAATCTTTTCCAGCACCACAGTTCAAAAGCATCAATCCTTCGGTGCTCAGCTTTCTTCACAGTTCAACTCTCACATCCATACATGACTACTGGAAAAACCATAGCCTTGACTAGATGGACCTTTGTTGGCATAGTAATATCTTTGCTTTTAATACGCTGTCTAGCTTGGTCATAACTTTCCTTCCAAGGAGTAAGAATCTTTTAATTCTGTGGCTGCAGTCACCATCTGCAGTGATTTTGGAGCCCAAAAAAATAAAGTCTGACACTGTTTCCACTGTTTCCCCATCTATTTCCCATGAAGTGATGGGACCAGATGCCATGATCTTCGTTTTCTGAATGTTGAGCTTTAAGCCAACTTTTTCACTCTCTTCTTTCACTTTCATCAAGAGGCTTTTCAGTTCCTCTTCACTTTCTGCCATAAGGGTGGTGTCATCTGCATATCTGAGGTTATTGATATTTCTCCCTGCAATCTTGATTCCAGCTTGTGTTTCTTCCAGTCCAGCGTTTCTCAGGATGTACTCTGCATATGTTAAATAAGCAGGGTGACAATATACAGCCTTGACGTACTCCTTTTCCTATTTGGAGCCAGTCTGTTGTTCCATGTTCACTTCTAACTGTTGCTTCCTGACCTGCATATAGGTTTCTCAAGAGGCAGGTCAGATGGTCTGGTATTCCCATCTCTTTCAGAATTTTCCAGTTTATTGTGATCCACACAGTCAAAGGCTTTGGCATAGTCAAGAAAGCAGAAATAGATGTTTTTCTGGAACTCTATTGCTTTTTCCATGATCCAGCGGATGTTGGCAAATTGATCTCTGGTTCCTCTGCCTTTTCTAAAATGAGCTTGAGCATCTGGAAGTTCAAGGTTCACGTGTTGCTGAAGCCTGGCTTAGAGAATTTTGAGCATTCCTTTCCTAGTGTGTAAGATGAGTGCAATTGTGCAGGAGTTTGAGCATTCCTTGGCATTGCCTTTCTTTGGGATTGGAATGAAAACTGACCTTTTCCAGTCTGGTGACCACTGCTGAGTTTTCCAAATTTGCTGGCATATTGAGTGCAGCACTTTCACAGTATCATCTTTCAGGATTTGAAATAGCTCAACTGAAATTTCATCACCTCCTCTAGCTTTGTTTGTAGTCATGCTTCCTAAGACCCACTTGACTTCACATTCCAGGATGCCTGGCTCTAGGTGAGTGATCAGACCATCGTGATTATCTTGGTCGTGAAGATCTTTTTTGTACAGTTCTTCTGTGTTTTCTTGCCACCTCTGCATAATATGTTCTGCTTCTGTTAGGTCCATACCATTTCTGTCCTTTATCAAACCCATCTTTGCATGAAATGTTCCCTTGGTATCTCTAATTTTCTGGAAGAGATCTCTAGTCTTTCCCATTCTGTTCTTTTCCTCTATTTCTTTGCATTGATTGCTGAGGAAGGCTTTTTTATCTCCTCTTGCTATTCTTTGGAACTCTGCATTCAAATGGGATATCTTTCCTTTGCTCCTTTGCTTTTCGTCTCTCTTCTTTTTACAGCCATTTGTAAGACCTCCTCAGACAGCCATTTTGCTTTTTTGCATTTCTTTTCCATGGGGATGGTCTTGATCCCTGTCTCCTGTACCATGTCACGAACCTCTGTCCATAGTTCATCAGGCACTCTATCTATCAGATCTTAAATCTGTTTCTTAAATCTATTTCTTAAATCTATTCCTTAAATCTATTTCTCACTTCCACTGTATAATCATAAGGGATTTGGTTTAGGTCATACCTGAATGGTCTAGTGGTTTTCCCTACTTTCTTCAATTTCAGTCTGAATTTGGTAATAAGGAGTTCATGATCTGAGCCACAGTCAGCTCCTGGTCTTGTTTTTGTTGACTGTATAGAGCTTCTCCATCTTTGGCTGCATAGAATATAATCAATCTGATTTCGGTGTTGACCATCTGGGTGATGTCCATGTGTAGAGTCTTCTCTTGTGTTTTTGGAAGAAGGTGTTTGCTATGGCCAATGCATTTTCTTGGCAGAACTCTATTAGGCTTTGCTCTGCTTCATTCCGTATTTCAAGGCCAAATTTGCCTGTTACTCCAGGTGTTTCTTGACTTCCTACTTTTGCATTCCAGTCCCCTATGAATAGTATTAAGAACCCCATGAATAGTATTGAGGGGCAAAAAGATAGGACACTGAAAGATGAATTCCCTAAGTCAGTAGATGCCCAATACACTACTGGAGAAGAGTGGAGAAATAACCCCAGAATGAAGAGATGAAGCCAAAGCAAAAACAACGCCCAGCTCTGGATGTGACTGGTGATGGAAGTAAGTCCGATGCTGTAGAGAATATTGCATAAGAACCTGGAATATTAGGTCCATGAATCAAGGTAAATTTGAAGTGGTGAAACAGGAGATGGCAAGACTGAACAACAACATTTTAGGAATCAGTGAACTAAAATGGACTGGAAAGGTCAATTTAATTCAGATGACCATTATATCTACTACTGTGGGCAAGAATCCCTTGGAAGAAATGGAGTAGCCCTCATAGTTAACGAAAGAGTCCATAATGCAGTACTTGGGTGCAGTCTCAGAAATGACGGAATGATCTCTGTTCATTTCATTCAATATCACAGTAATCCATCTAGGCCCAAACTACTAATGCTGAAGAAGCTGAAGTTGAATGGTTCTATGATGACCTACAAGACCTTCTAGAATTAACACCAAAAAAAAGATGTTCTTTTGATCATACGGGACTGGAATGCAAAAGTAGGAAGTCAAGAAATACTTGGAGTAACAGGCAAGTTTGGCCTTGGAGTACAACATGAAGCAGGGCAAAGGCTAATAGAGTTTTGCCAAGAGAACACACTGGTCATAGCAAACACCCTCTTTCAACAACATAAGACAAAACTTTGCAAATTGAACACCACCAGATGGTCAATACCAAAATTAAATTGATTATATTCTTTGCAGCCAAAGATGGAGAAGCTCTATACAGTCAGCAAAAACAAGACTAGGAGCTGACTGTGGCTCAGATCATTAACTCTTTATTGAAAATCAGACTTAAACTGAAGAAAGCAGAGAAAACCACTAGACCACTCAGGTATACTAATCCCTTATGATTATTCAGTGGAAGTGACAAATAGATTCAAGGGATTAGATCTGATAGAGTTCCTAAAGAACTATGGATGGAGGTTCATGACACTGTACAGGAGGCAGTGATCAAAACCATCCCCAAGAAAAAGAAATGCAAAAAGGCAAAATGGCTGTCTGAGGAGGTCTTACAAATAACTGAGAAATGAAAAGAAGTTAAAGACAAAAGAGAAAAGAAAAGAAAAGTCCATCTGAATGCAAAGTTCCAAAGAATAGCAAGCAAAGAAAAGAAAGTGAAGTTGCTCAGTCGTGTCCGACTCTTTGCAACCCCATGGACTGTAGTCTACCAGCTCCTCTGTCCATGGGATTTTCCAGGCAAGAATACTGGACTGGGTTGCCATTTCCTTCTCCAGGGGATCTTCCCAGCCCAGGGATCAAACCTGGGTCTCCCACATTGCAGGCACATGCTTTACCATCTGAGCCACCAGGGAAGCACTAATTAATTGATCCTTAATGATCAATGCAAAGAAATAGAGGAAAACAGTAAAATGGGAAAGACTAGAGATCTCTTCAAGAAAATTAAAGACACCAAGGGAACATTTCATGCAAAGATGGGCTAGATAAAGGACCGAAATGGTATGGACCTAACAGAAGCAGAAGATATTAAGAAGAATTGAAAGACTCCACAGAAGAACTATACAAAAAAGATCATAATGACTCAGACAACCACGATGGTCTGATCATTCACCTAGAGCCAGACATCCTGGAGTGCAAAGTCAAATGGAGCTTAGGAAACATCACTATGAACAAAGCCAGTGGAGGTGATTGATTTCCAGCTGAGCAATTTCAAATCCTAAAAGATGATGCCATGAAAGTGCTGCACTCAATATGCCAGCAAATTTTGAAAACTCAACAGTGGCCACAGGACTGGAAAAGGTTAGTTTTCATTCCAATCCCAAAGAAAAGCAATGCCAAAGAATGCTCAAACTACTGCATAATTGCATTCATCTCACACACTGGCAAAGTAGTGCTCAAAATTCTCCAAGCCAAGCTTTAACAGTATGTGAGCTGAGAACTTCCAGATGTTCAAGCTGGTTTTACAAAAGACAGAGGAGATCAAATCACCAACATCCATTGGAACATAGAAAAAGCAAGGGAATTTCAGAAGAAAAAAAATCTACTTCTGCTTTATTGACTACACTAAAAAGCTTTTCCTGTGTGGACTGCACGGAACTATGGAAAAATCTTAGAGAGATGGGAATACCAGACCACCTTACCTGTTTCCTGCAAATCCTGTATGCAGGTTAAGAAGAAACAGAACCAGACATGAAACAATGGACTGGTTCCAAATTGAGAAAGGAGTACATGCCGGGTTGGATGAAGCACAAGCTGGAGTTAAGATTACCAGGAGACATATTAATAACCTCAGATAGGCAGATGACACCACCCTTATGGCAGAAAGCGAAGAGGAACTAAAGAGCCTCATGATGAAAGTGAAAGAGGAGAGTGAAAAAGTTGGCTTAAAATTCAACATTCAAAAAATGAAGATCATGGCATCTGGTCCCATCACTTCATGGGAAATAGATGGGGAAAGAGTGGAAACAGCAACAGACTTTTATTTTCTTGGGCTCCAAAATCACTGCAAATGGAGACTGCAGTCATGAAGTTAGAAGACACTTGCTCCTTGGGAGAAAAGCTATGACCATCATAGACAGCATATTAAAAAGCAGAGACATTGCTTTGCCAACAAAGGTCTGTCTAGTCAAAGCTATGGTTTTTCCAGTAGTCAGGTATGGATGTGAGAGTTGGACCATAAAGAAAGCTGAGCACCAAAGAATTGATGCCTTTGAACTGCGAGGTTTGGGAAGACTGTTGAGAGGCCCTTGAACTACAAGGAGATCAAACTGGTCAATTCTAAAGGAGATCAGTCCTGAATATTCTTTGGAAGGACTAATGCTGAAGCTGAAGCTCCAGTACTTTGGCCACCTGATAGAACAGCTGACTCTTTAGAAAAGACCCTGATACTGGGAAAGATTGAAGGCAGGAGGAGAAGGGGATGACAGAGGATGAGATGGTTGAATGGCATCACTTATTTGTTGGACATGAGTCTGAGCAAGCTCTAGGAGTTGGTGATGGACAGGGAACCCGGTTTGCTGTGGTCTATGGGTTTGCAAAGAGTCAGACACGACTGACTGAACTGAACTGAAGAACATATCACTGGGTTTTGAGTGAGTTTGTCAACAACACCAGTACTAAGTAATAAGAAAATAAAATTAATTACTGCAGAATGATCCTTGTTTTCCTACAATTCAGGAAAGCATAACTGTGAAATCTACCATTTTCATCATATGGAAGGGCAATACAGAAAAGTGTTCATTTATTCCTGCAATAGTTTTGTTGACTATGTTCAAATAATAGAATATGATATAAATGAAAGCATACAATATGTACCATTTTTAGCATAATCTTTTCTTTTTTTTTTTTTTTTTTGAGGCAAGGAATACGACTCTATTCTGAAAGCCAGTTGACTGGGAAGATGGCAGACTTATGTCTCAAAGTAACCATCTTTTGGGGGTCTGGATTCCAGGTTCTTTTATAGAACCAAAGAGAGAAGCAATGAGGAACTAAAGTCAAAAGGCAGAATACAGAGGGAGAGGCAGTGGGCAGGAAAAGCAAAAAGGATCTTCAGTCTCGCACAACATCTCCAGAAGGACCAGCCTTTAGTAGGGGTGGGTTAATATCTCCTTTTTTGTAGCAATTGACAAATGGGCAGGGTCTGAATATCTCGCTATGAGCTGAACAAAGACACTTTAGTTTAATAGTCAGGCAGAGGGGCAGGGTCCTTTGAGGCAGGCCACTATGTATGATTATAATAACAACAGCAATGAAAAGCAAATCAAATAGAGTTCCAACATGGAGTCAGAATTGGTTCTTCTCTGCAACAGTTCCCCACTGTTGAAGTCCATTCCACAATCTTGTGGTTTCACCAGGTGGATCTTTCTGGGAGGGTCTGCCATCAGTGCCAATGTTTCAAATGTTGAGATTTGTCTTCTTTCTGTTCCTCTTTTGGAAACTGTCTACTTCACACCTGCAAACTTAGAAATACTGAACTTCAAACCCAGGAGGCACCATTTCAAGTTAAGGAATTTAGTTCTTTTCTATGTATGGGAAGATGCAAAAGTCAGGGCTCATTAAAATTATTTTCTTGGTATATACATTAGCTATCTGGGGACCTGTAATCTTGTATTCTCAGAATTTCCTTGGGGCTCACAATAGGGAGTGGCTACAGTGTGATGGCTACTAGATGGCAGGTATTCTCCTTCCTTGGGGCTCACCAGCTCACATTGGAGGGCTGCAATTGCTGATTCCATTTCTCAAGTTTTTCCCCCTTGGTCAGGAATTTGACTAATATTTGGAAGACATTTCATGATCAACTTTTGTCCCATGGCACTGGGAGGCTGATCCCAATTCAGGTACAAATTCTTGATATGCCAGTCCAGGTGTTAAATTTTGGACCTGGCCCCAGCAACAATTAAAAATTCTCTGGATTCTGTCTAACCATAATCCAAGAGACATTTTCTCTTCCCATACCTAGAATTGCACTATTAGAATTATTTTATGTTATAAATGTTATTTTCTCAAAATGTTTAGCCATACAGGTGTGATTACACTTTGGTACTGCAAGAGACAGTAATCTTATAAATTAGATAGGATATAAGTAATGCAGCTAGTAACATTCACAATGACAAAATGCAGCAGGGAGAAAAAACACAATTTGAAAACAAAGAACAAATTTAAACAAGATTAGTATAACTAGTTGTAATCTAGTTGTAATAATTTAGAGATCAAAGGAGCTGTGACTGATTTAATTTTCTATCTTCAGTTTCATTGTACCAGCCATGCACACTTATGCACAGCTTAATCTTTGAGGCAAGCATATGTTACTGACAGAATCAACAAAGTAGAGAGAAAAATAGGTAAATATTTCAACTCTGCTCACAAAAGGTATAATTTACCAAGTTACTGTAAGTCATAACAAGATTTTTCTTACTCCTGGAAAACACATATTCAAACCAGTAATCTTGGCTCAGATGGCAAAAAATCTACTTGCAGTGCAGGAGAACTGGGTTCAGTCCCTGGGTTGGGAAGATCCCCAGGAGAAGGGAATGGCTACCCATCCCAGTATTCTTGCCTGGAGAATTCCATCGATCAAGGAGCCTGGCAGGCAAGAGTCCATGGGATCATAGAGTTGGACATGACTGAGTGACAAACACTTTCACTCTTTCATAAAATTTATAACCATATTTACCAGTTCAGTCAGTCCTATGTAACTAATCCTTTTTGTTAACAGCTTTATGAAACCATCAGGTTTTCCATTAGAACTCCTCAGTTTCTTACTCAGTTCAGCATTACAGTCGGAAAGTCAGGAACTTGTATTTGCCCAAAAGACCTTTTTATAAATCTTCTTGAAGAGGAGGCATTTTTGCAAAGGCATCAGAGTGAAACCATAACTGTCTATAATGACAAAAGACTTCAGAAGGCAAGTTTAGGGCTGATTGCAATGCAATTGACAAGGCAACCCAGTTACTACTGTGACATACAGCACTTTCAGATAACTAGAATGATGACTAATTGTACAAGGACTTATTAGATTTTTAGGTACTTAATATAATCTCTAGAATATCTGTATCATTTACCATAAAACTTAAAATTTAGTACTCATTTGACATCACCTCCCATGCAGTTTAACATACCAAGTGATCTTAATTAGTTTAATATTTTCCATTGGGCTGTTTCAGGGGCCTTTCGAAGCATCCCAAACTTAGCTAGGGGTAATTTGATATGAGAAGTATTGTCAAAAGAACCTTCAAGAAACATTTAAAACACAACAGGATCGTCGGTCACTGTGAAACAATAGCTACTTAGCCAAAGAGACAATAAAAAATTTCAAAGACAAGTACAGAAAGGATCACTTAAAAGGTAAAGAAACTTAAAATCCATTGTCAAAGGCAGTTTAACATCTTCAGAAAACTTGTCTCTTTTTAACGGAGAGAAAAGCCAAATTTACATTTTCCACCAGCGTAAGGTTTTATTTACTCAGCTAAACTTGTTTTATGCGTAGTCAATCCTGACTGATCATGTACAAACCTTTTTGGGGGTCCATTTTCCACAAACCTTTCATCAATTAACTTATTTTAGCACAGTTTTAACTTTCAAATTGTAGAATATCTGGAGAGATCTAGCATTATGTTTGCAAGGTTCATCTATGTTGAATAATGTTTTATGGATGAATAATATTCCATTGTATGGATATACCAGATTTTCTTTTATTTATCTATTCATCAGGTGCTTGTTCTTGTGTTTTCAGAAATAATAATCTTCAGGATGTAAATACATGTGTAGCAAAACTAGAGAAATAGGGGAATCTATGCCACAGCAATATACAGTTTCCAATTTCTCCACATCCTAGCTAATGCTTGTTAGTGTACAATTAGATTTTTATAGCCACTTTAGTAGGCTAAGTTGGTATCTAATTGTGATTTTGACTTTATTTTTCTGGGCTCCAAAATCACTGCAGATGGTGATTGCAGCCATGAAATTAAAAGACACTTACTTCTTGGAAGGAAAGTTATGACCAAGCTAGACAGCATATTAAAAAGCAGAGACATTATTTTGCCAACAAAGGTCCATCTAGTCAAGGTTATGGTTTTTCCAGTGGTCATGTATGGATGTGAGAGTTGGACTATAAAGAAAGCTGAGCACAGAAGAATTGATGCTTTTGAACGGTGGTGTTGAAGATTCTTGAGAGTCCCTTGGACTGCAAGGAGATCCAACCAGTCCATCCTAAAGGAGATCATTGGAAAGGTGTTCATTGGAAGGACTGATGTTGAAGTTCAAACTCCAATACTCTGGCCACCTGATGCGAAGAGCTGACTCATTTGAAAAGACCCTGATGCTGGGAAAGACTGAAGGCAGGAGGAGAAGGGGATGACAGAGAATGAGATGGTTGGATGTCATCACTGACTCAATGGACATGGGTTTGGGTGGACTCCAGGAGTTGGTGATGGACAGGGAGGCCCGGCATGCTGCTGTTCATGGGGTCGCAGAGAGTCAGATACAACTGAGTGACTGAACTGAACTGAACTGAACTGAATAACTAGTGATGTGTATCTTTTCATGTGCTTCTTTTGCGAATCTTCCAATTTTGTTAGTTTTCAAGATTGATTTGGCTACTCTGGGTCCCATGCAGTTCCACATGAATTTTAGGCCTGATGGGGCAATTTCTACAAAATTCCAGCTGAGATTTAAGTAGATATTGGGTTAAACCTATATATTTATGTGGAGAGTACTGTTTTCTTCCTATTTTCCAAAATTAAGTCTACCTAGTCATGAAAATAGGAAATTTTCCCATTTAGTTAGGTTTTCTTTACTTTCTTGCAACAGTTTTTTTTTTTTTTTGTAATTTCCACTCAACAAGTCTTGCAACTCTTTTGTTAAATTTATTCCTAAGTGTTTTATTCTAAGTTTTTAATTGGAATGATTTTCTTAATTTAATTTTTGATTGCTCATTGCTAGTGTATAGAAATACCATTGATATACTATATTGTTTGTATCTTGCAACCTTGTTGAAAGAGGTTATTAGTTCTAATCATTTTTTCTCTGTGCTCCTTAGGATTTCCTATACATTAGATTATGACATTTGTGGATAGAGATAGCTGTACTTCTTTTCCAATATGGATGATTTGGGGGTTCTTGGTTGTTATTTTTGTTTGCCTAATTGCCCTGGCAAAACATGGCCATACAATGTGGAATTGCTGTTGTTCAATCACTAACTCATGTCCAACTCTTTGCAACCCCATGGACTGCAGCACGTCAGACTCCTCTGTCCTCCACTGTCTCCCAGAGTTTGCTCAAACTCATGTCCATTGAGTCTGGTGATGCTGTCTCCTCACCTCATCTTTTGCCGCCCCCTTCTCCTTTTGCCTCAGCCTTCTTTATTGTTCAACTCTCACATATCACAATGTGGAATCGAAGTGGTAAAAGTAGAAATCCTGGTCTTCTTCCAGGATCATAGGGGGAAAGCTTGCAGTTCTTCACCACTAAGTAGAATGCCAGTTGTGCAGCTTTCATTTATGGCCTTCATCAGATTGAGTAACATTCCTTCTGTTCCTAGTTGCCTAATGTTTTTTTATTATAAAAGGATATTGGATTTTCTAAAATTATTCAACAGTCTGTTTAGATGTGGGGTTTTTTTTCCTTTAATGAATTTAACACAGTGTATTGCATTGATATGCTAAGTTAACCTTGCATTTACCACTAGCTACCTACTTTACCCAGACTCAGAGAGGACTGGCTACACAGCTAATAACTGGTAGAACTAGAAATCTAACCACATTTTGCATAAAAGTCTCTGTTTTTGTTAGAAGTTTGGGAATTTCTTTTTTGCTTTATTTTTAATTGGAGGATAATTGCTTCACAATGTTGTGTTGGTTTCTGCCACAAAATGACATGAATCAGTCGTAAGTATACATATAACCCCTCCGTCTTGAGCTTTCCTTCCACCACCACCCCCTCCCCTAGCCCACCCATCTAGAGATCACCACAGAGCATGAGCTGAGTCCCCTGTGTTATACAGCGGCTTCCCACCAGCTATCTGTTTTACACATGGTAGTGTATATATGTCAACATTGTTCTCGCAAATTATCTTCACATTCTTTACTGTATCTGTTTGTCTTTGATGAATTTAATATAGGGACTGGAACTGAAAGACAGAGTGCCTAAAGAACTATGGACAGAGGTTCACAACATTGTACAAGAGTCAGTGATCAACCACCCCCAAGAAAAAGAAATGCAAAAAGCAAAATGTTTCTCTGAGAAGGCCTTACAATAGCTGAGAAAAGAAGAGACGTGAAAGGCAAAGGAGTAAGGAAAGATATACATTCTGAATGCAGAGTTTTAGAAAGAAAGCCTTCTTCAGTGATCAATGCAAAGAAATAGAGGAAAACAATAGAATGGGAAAGACTAGAGATCTCTTCCAGAAAATTAGAGATACCAAGGAAACATTTTATGCAAAGATGGCCCACTAAAAGACAGAAGTGGTATGTCTGGACCTAACAGAAGCAGAAGATATTAAGAAGAGGTGGCGAGAATACACAGAAGAACTGTACAAAGTTTTAGTGACCCAGATAACCATGATGGTGTGATCACTCACCTAGAGCCAGACATCCTGGAAGGTGAAGTCAAGTGGGCTTTAGGAAGCATCACTACCAACAAAGCTAGTGGAGGTGATAGAATTCCAGGTGAACTATTTCAAATCCTAAAAGATGATGTTGTTAAAGTGCTACACTAATATCTCAGCAAATTTGGAAAACTCAGCAGTGGCCACAGGACTGGAAAAGGTCAGTTTTCATTCCAATTCCAAAGAAGGGCAATGCCAAAGAATGCTCAAACTACCGCATAATTGCACTCATTTCCCATGGTAGCAAGGTAATGCTTTAAATCCTTCAAGCTAGGTTGAACAGTACGGGAACCAAGAACTTTCAGATGCTCAAGATGGATTTAGAAAAGGCAGAGGAACCAGAGATCAAATTGCCAACATACATTGGATCATAGACAAAGCAAGGGAATACCAGGAAAACATCCACTTCTGCTTCATTAACTATGCTAAAGTCTTTGACTGTTGGATCACAACAAACTGTGGAAAATTCTTAAAGAGATGGGAATAAGAGACCACCTTACCTGCCTCCTGTGAAACCTTTATGCAGGTCAAGAAGCAACAGTTAGAACCGAACATGGAACAATAGACTGGTTCAACATTGGGAAAGAAGTATGTCAAGGCTGTATATTGTCACCCTACTTGTTTAACTTATACACAGAGTATATGAAATACTGGGCTGAATGAATCACAAACTGGAATCAAGATTGCCAGGAGAAATATCAATAACATCAGATATGCCAATTACACCACCCTAATGGCAGAAAGAAAAGAGGAAGTAAAGAACCTCTTGAAGGTGAAAGAGGAGAGTGGAAAAGCTGGCTTACAAGTCAACAGAAAAAGAAGATCTTTAGAAAAGGAAGATCATCGTATCTGGTGCCATCACTTCATGGGATATAGATGGGGAAAAAATGGAAACAGTAACAGATTTTATTTTCTTGGGCTCCAAGATCACTGTGGATGATGACTGCAGTCATGACATTAAAAGACGCTTGCTCCTTGGAAGAAAAGCTATGACAAACCTAGACCATGTATTAAAAACAGACATCATTTTGCCAATAAAAGTCCGTATACTCAAAGCTAAGGTTTTTCCAGTAGTCATGTATGGATATGCAAGTTTGATCATAAAGAAAGCTGAGCACCAAAGAATTGATGCTTTCAAACTGTGGTGCTGGAGAAAACTCTTGAGAGTCCCTTGGACTGCAAGGAGATCAGACTAGGAAGTCCTAAAGAAAATCAACCCTGAATATTCATTGGAAGGACTGATGCTGAAACTGAAGTTCCAATAATTTGGCCACCTGATGTGAAGAGTCAACCCACTGGTAAAGACTCTGATGCTGGGAAAGATTGAGGGCAGGAGGAGAAAGGGGTGATAGAGGATGAGATGGTTGGATGGCATCATTGACTCAGGGGACATGAATTTGAGCAAACTCTGGGAGATAATGAAGGAGGGGAAGTTTGGCGTGCTGCAGTCCATGGGGTGGCAAAGAGGCGGACACGACTGAGTGACAGAACAACAAAACCTTCACATATTTAAATCTAACAGGAAATCTTTTCAGGCCATGATGAAAATTAATTTCAAAGTCAACAATGGAATTCAATATAATACCTGAGTCAAGTAAGACATGACTAACACATGAATTAAGGAAGAAATCACAGAAAAATTATGTGCTTGTGCTTAGTCACTCAGTCGTGTCCAACTCTTTTCGACCCCATGAACTGCAGCACTCCTGGCTCCTCTGTCCATGCGGTTTCTCCAGCAAGAATACTGGAGTGGGTTGCCATGCCCTCCTCCAGGGGAACTTCCCAACCCTGGGGTCAAACCCAGATCTATCACATTGCAGGTGGATTCTTTACCCTGTGAGCCACCAGGGAATAATTATAGAATACTTCAAACTTAGTGAAAATTAAGAAACACCATAAAATTCATGGGATACAGCAAAAGTTGTGCTTTGAGAGACATGTATAACTTCAAATGTTTATGTTTTTAAAAGAATGATTTAAAATCAGTTATCTATATTTCAACTGTGAGAAGTTAGCCAGATAGACTTAATTGACACCTAAAGAATATTCCACCTGAAAGTAGCACAATACTCTTTCTTCTCAAGTGCACACATAACATTCTCCAGAATAGATCACACTGGGTCACAAATCAAGCCTAGGTAAATTCAAGAAAATTAAAATCATATCTTTGAGGCTTAAAAATCATATCATAGGCTTAAAACTCAACATTCAAAAAACTAAGATCATGGCATCCGGTCCCATCACTTCATGGCAAATTGATGGGGAAACAATGGAAACAGTGACAGACTTTATTTTGGGAGGCTCCAAAATCACTGCAGAGGGTGACTGCAGCCATGAAGTTAAAAGACGCTTGCTTTTTGGAAGAAAAGCTATGTCCAACCTAGACAGCATATTAAAAAGCAGAGATATTACTCTGCCAACAAAGGTCCATATAGTTAAAGCTATGGTTTTTCCAGTAGTCATGAATGGATATGAGAGTTGGACTATAAAGACGGCTGAGAGCTGAAGAATTCACGCTTCTGAACTGTGGTGCTGGAGAAGACTCTTGAGAGTCCCTTGGACTGCAGGGAGATCCAAACAGGGAGATCCATCCTAAAGGAAATCAGTCCTGAATATTCATTGGAAGGACTGATGATGAAGCTGAAATTTCAATACTTTGGCCCCCTGATGCCAAGAACTGACTCATTTGAAAAGACCCTGATGCTGGGAAAGATTGAAGGCAGGAAGAGAAGGGGATGACAGAGGATGAGATGGTTGGATGTCATCACCAACTCAATGGACATGAGTTTGAGCAAGCTCCAGGAGTTGGTGATGGACACAGAGGCCTGGCATGCTGTAGTCCATGGGGGTCACAAAGAGTCAGACACAACTGAGTGACTGAACTGAACTGAAGATCATATCAAGCATTTTTTCCATGTACAATGCTATGAGATTAGAAGTTAATTACAGGGGGGAAATCTGTAAAAACACAAACACATAGAGGTTAAAATATATGTTCCTAAATAGCCAAGAGATCATTGAAGAAATCACAGAAGAAATAAAAAATACATAGACATATTTCTTTTTCTTTTTCTGACTTATTTCACTCTGTACATATTAGACAGGTTCTAGATAGCTGCTGTGGGAACCTAAAATTTTGTAAAGTAATAACTATTCTAAAAAAAAAAATACCTAGAGATGAACGACAGTGAAAACATAATGATCCAAAACCCAGAAGATGCAGCAAAAGCAGCTCTAAGACAGTTGTTTATAGCAATATAATCTTACCTCAGGAAACAAGAGAAATTGCAAATAACCATCCTAATCTTACAGCTAAAGCAACTAGTGAAAGAAGAACAAACAAAACCCAAAGTTAGTAGAAGGAGAGAAATCATAAAGATGAGAACAGAAATAAATGAAATGGAGATGAGGAAAATAAAGATCAATGAAACTAAAAGCTGGTTCTTTGAGAGGATTAACAAAATTGATAAAACTTTTAGCCAGATTCATCAAGAAAAAGAGGGAGAGGACTCAAATCAATAAAATTAGAAATTAAAAAGTAGTTAAGATGGACACCACAGAAATACAAAGGATCATAAGAGATTACCAGAAGCGACTATACACCAATAAAAATGGACAACCTAGATGAAATGGACAAATTCTTACAATTCTTAAAGACTGAACCAGAAAAAAAACAGAAATTATGAAAAGACCAATGTTTTTTTTTTAATTTATTTATTTTAATTGGAGGCTAATTACTTAGTGGGTTTTGCCATACAATGGCATGAATCAGCCCTGTGTGTACATGTGTTCCACATCCTGAATCCCCCCCCACCTCCCTCCCCATCCCATCCCTCAGGGTCATCCCAGTGGACCAGCCCTGAGCACCTTGTCTCGTGCCTTGAACCTGGACTGGCAATCTGTTGCACATATGACAATATGTATGTTTCAATGCTATTCTCTCAAATCATCCCACCCTCACCTTCTCCCACAGAGTCTAAAAGACTGTTCTATACATCTGTGTCTCTTTTGCTGTCTCACATATAGGGTCATCGTTCCAGTTCCAGTTCAGTCACTCAGTTGTGTCCGACTCTTTGCGACCCCATGAACCACAGCACATCAGGTCTCCCTGTCTATCACCAACTCCCAGAGTCTACCCAAACCCATGTCCATTGAATCGGTGATGCCATCCAACCATCTCATCCTCTGTCGTCCCCTTCTTCTCCTGCCCTCAATCTTTGCCAGCATCAGGGTCATCATTACCATCTTTCTAAATCCCATATATATGCTTTAGTATATTGTATTGCTGTTTTTCATTCTGACTTACTTCACTCCGTATAATAAGCTCCAGTTTCATTCATTTCATTAGAACTGACTCAAATGTATTCTTTTTAACAGCTGAGTAATATTCCATTGTGTATATGTACCACAGCTTTCTTATCCATTCATCTGCTGATGGACATCTAGGTTGCTTCCATGTCCTGGCTATTATAAACAGTGCTGCGATGAACATTGGGGTACATGTGTCTCTTTCAATTCTGGTTTCCTTGGTGTGTATGCCCAGCAGTGGGATTGCTGGGTCATATGGCAGTTCTATTTACAGTTTTTCAAGGAATCTCCACACTGTTCTCCATAGTGGCTGTACTAGGTTGCATTCCCACCAACAGTGTAAGAGGGTTCCCTTTTCTCCACACTCTGTCCAGCATTTATTTTTTGTAGGCTTTTTGATACAGCCATTCTGACCAGCATGAGATGGTACCTCATTGTGGTTTTGATTTGCATTTCTCTGATAATGAGTGATATTGAGCATCTTTTCATGTGTTTGTTAGCCATCTGTATGTCTTCTTGGGAGAGATGTCTGTTTAGTTCTTTGGCCCATTTTTTGATTGGGTCATTTATTTTTCTGGAATTGAGCTGGAGGAGTTGCTTGTATATTTTTGAGATTAATTCTTTGTCAGTTGCTTCATTTGCTATTATTTTCTCCCATTCTGAAGGCTGTCTTTTCACCTTGCTTATAGTTTCCTTTGTTGTGCAGAAGCTTTTAATTTTAATTAGATCCCATTTGTTTATTTTTGCTTTTATTTCCAATATTCTGGGAGGTGGATCATAGAGGATCCTGCTGTGATTTATGTCAGAGAGTGTTTTGCCTATGTTCTCCTCTAGGAGTTTTATAGTTTCTGGTCTTATGTTTAAATCTTTAATCCATTTTGAGTTTATTTTTGTGTATGGTGTTAGAAAGTGTTCTAGTTTCATTCTTTTACACATGGTTGACCAGGTTTCCCAGCATCACTTGTTAAAGAGATTGTCTTTTCTCCATTGTATATTCTTGCCTCCTTTGTCAAAGATAAGGTGTCCATTGGTGCGTGAATTTATCTCTGGGCTTTCTATTTTGTTCCATTGATCTATATTTCTGTCTTTGTGCCAGTACCATACTGTCTTGATGACTGCAGCTTGATGACTGTCTTGATGACTGTAGTAGAGCCTGAAGTCAGGCAGGTTGATTCCTTCAGGTCCATTCTTCTTTCTCAAGATTGCTTTGACTATTCAAGGTTTTTTGTATTTCCATACAAATTGTGAAAATACCAATTATAAGTACTGAAATTGACACTGTGATTAAAATTCTTCCACCAAACAAAAGGCCAGGACCAGATGGCTTCACAGGGTAATTTTATTAAACAGAGGAGAGTTAACACCCACTCTTCTGAAACTCTTCCAAAAAATTACACTCCGAATATCATCCTATAAGGCCACCATCACATAGATACCAAAACCAAAGATACCACAAAAAAAGAGAAAATTACAAGTCAGTGTCAGTGATGAACATAAATGAAAAAATCCTCAACAGAATGCTAGCAAACAGAATCAAACAACATATTAAAAAGATCAAACACCATGATCAAGTAGGATTTATTCCAGGGATGCAAGTATTCTTCAATATATGCAAATCAATCAATATGATGCACCATATTAACAAAATGAAAAATAAAAACCATATGATCATCTCAATAGGTGCAGAAAATTATTTTGACAAAGTTCAACAGCCATTTATGATTTAAAAAAAAAACAACTTTCTAGAAAGTAGAGGGAACGTTGTGGTTGTTGTTGTTCAGTCACTAAGCCATGTCCAACTCTTTATGACCCCATGGACTGCAGCATACCAGGCTCCTCTGTCCTCCACTATCTCCCAGAGTTTGCTCAAATTCATGTCCACTGGGTCAGTGGTGCTTTCTAACCATCTCATCCTCTGACACCTGCTTCTCCTTTTGCCTTCCATCTTTCCCAGCATCAGGATATTTTTCAGTGAGTCAGCTCTTTGTATCAGGTGGCCAAAGTATCAAAGGGAGGGACATACCTCAACATAATAAAGGCCATATATGACAAACCCAGGCCTTTTCAGGCGGCGCTAGTGGTAAAGAATCCACCCGCCAATGCAGCAAACTCCAGGAGATGAACAACAACACACTTTCAGAATCATCTAATATTTCAAAAAGTACTTGTATACACAGTTACCACTTCCAGCTACATCCTCTCATCTTGTGAACTTGATGAAGAAATTTGCGTCTCAATAATAGTAGCTACCATTTACTGGACACTAATCAGGTACTGCTGTGCATTGTTATATTAATATTATGAAAATAACTCTATTAGATAAGTATTGCTATGATCATATTTATTTTTCAGATGAAGAAACTGAGATGCAGAGTTCACACAATTAGTAAGTGGCAATCTGGAAATCCAACTCAGGATTGTCTGACAACAGAACTCTCACTTGAATACTATACCATGCTGCTTTCTTGCTAAATCCTTATCAGGCTAGGGAGTTTGAGGCATGAATGCTGTCTTTGATATTATAGTAAATTCTCCTGTTCATGATGGAAAGAGAAAAAGTGCGTGATCATGCTTTAAAAAATTGTTTCCAGAAATGAAAATGGAGAGGGATCTCTAGGAGAATCAAGTTATCAAAATATTTACCTGGATTGTCCCTGTAATCATTGCAGAGCAGGCAAGAGAAATAAAAGGCCATTGCCCAGGGACCCTGCCGCTTGAGTATTGAAAAGAGAAGAGCTTCTTGGAAATTGAATTTATAGCCATTAAATGTTTTCATCAAAATGCAGTGCTTTCTTAATTCAAGTCGCTAACTGCAGTTGGAAAAACTTGTGGACCTCAAGGTAAATTGTTTGGCCTGACAGGAATCTGGCATGACTTGCAAAGTGTCACAGAAGGCAAGTCCAGAATATGAGAGTTGATCTCTTCTTAGACACCACAATGGGGTGACTCTGGGTCCAGTGCTTGAAAACTTGCACCTTAAATGCTTCTACCCTCACACAGGCAGTGGAACTATCATGTTGGTTTTTTTCTTTTTTTTCAGAATAAGAAAATACTTCTTTCAATTCATGCCACAAAAATGAGTTTTTCAAGTTTTCCTAAATACTTTTCCATATTTCTTGCAACAATAGAAGACTATTCAAATTAACCTCATCCGTTCAGGTATTTAACATCAATATACTCTCATTCAGAGATAAAAGGAGCTTTTATATATCAAGAGCTTTTTATTAACTGTTCTTATCTGGTTAGATTTCACTAGGCAGGCCACAGGAAGTTGTAGATCCTAGCCCTTCCCGGATATTGGACTTTCTTCTACATCTCTGCCTGGAAACTGCCAGCTGAGTTATTGCTGTCAGAGAATTATGCAGTGTGTCTGGGCTTTGAGGTTATCTGATCAGCACAGGCAATGGTAAGTAAAGTTTATCTTCCCCCTGGCCAAAAAATTATAAACTCAGTGTCTCTGGCCAGGAATAACTTAAAAAGCCATCTTGTCCAACTTCTAGTCAATTCCTATATCACTTGAGCATCATATTCAGGCTCCTGTAATAACAATAGAATAGAAATAAATTTATCCAGTACTTATTGTATACTGAGGATAATATTTTATCTATCATCTCATTTAAAATTCATAACATTACTCTAGAGTAGAAATTATTTTACAAATGACAAAATTAAAACTCAGAGAAGTTAGATGATTTGGCCAAGGTCACATGATGTAGCAAGGGCAAGATTCAAACCTATGTCTGCAGAGCTCACACCCTTAAACACCACATTGTCCCTCATAACTCAATTATCTAGGATAAGCTCAGCTTCTAATACTCCATCATGATATTCCTGAAAGTTGCCTCATAATTGTCAGAATACCCATATCAGTTTTAGATTCAGAAAATTCAGTTAGCATTCGTCTACCTTCCCATTTTTCTCCCAACAAAACAACAACTCTACTTTGATTTTTAATACTAGTACCTTTCATGGCGAGAAAAAAACATTGGCTAGCAGAAAAATGAAGCTGGTCATCAAATCATGCAATTCTAAGACAAAATAAAAGCCTATATTGAAGATAATACAGACAATTTGGGGCCAAGTATAAATCTGCTATAAGGCTTTATTAAGTAAACCCCCAAAGTTTCATTGAGTTAAATTTATATATACTGAAGATGCCCTGGTCAAAATAAATCTCTCAATTATTCATGGGGTTCTAAAATAGAGTGGCAAGACTTATTTGTGTGACTGCTTTCTTTTTTAAAAAAAAAAATATTTTTACTTTATTTTGCTTTACAATACTGTATTGGTTTTGCCATACATTGACATGAATCAGCCACGGATGTACATGAATTCCCCATCCTGAACCCCCTTCCCACCTCCCACCCCATATCATCTCTCTGGGTCATCCCCGTGCACCAGCCCCAAGCATCCTGTATCCTGTATCGAACGAATCGAGACTGGCAATTCGTTTCTTACATGACAGTATACATGTTTCAATGCCATTCTCCCAAATCATCCCACCCTCTCCCTCTCCCTCTCCCACAGAGTCCAAAAGTCCGTTCTAAACATCTGTGTCTCTTTTGCTGTCTCGCAAACAGGGTTATCATTACCATCTTTCTAAATTCCATATATATGTGTTAGTATACTGTATTGGTGTTTTTCTTTCTGGCTTACTTCACTCTGTATAATCAGCTCCAGTTTCATCCACCTCGTTAGAACTGACTCAAATGTATTCTTTTTAATGGCTGAGTAATACTCCATTGTGTATATGTACCACAGCTTTCTTATCCATTCATCTGCCGATGGACATCTAGGTTGCTTCCATGTCCTGGCTATTATAAACAGTGCTGCGATGAACATTGGGGTACATGTGTCTCTTTCAATTCTGGTTTCCTCGGTGTGTATGCCCAGCAGTGGGATTGCTGGGTCATAAGGCAGTTCTATTTGCAATTTTTTAAGGAATCTCCACACTGTGACTTCTTTCAAGTTATTTGTATCCTGAGGTCCTCTCCTCTTCTACCTGCTAGGTGGTAACCTCTTCCAGGACAGGGACCATGTCTTTCACTTATCTCTGTTTCTTTTAAAGTATCTACAAATTTCTCCTTCCAACCTTTATTGAGCACCCTTTTGGTCCTTGACACTGTACTGAGCACTGGATACACTTTAAAAAAATTATTTCTCTCTCTCTCTCTCTCAGTGTAGTGAGGAAACCAGATTCCGAACAAACAGCAACAACTTAATACACAGAGTGCCCTAATAGAAGTACATGCGGAGTCCTATAAGAACACAGCAGGTAGCACAGTATCATGTACATTACAGATGCTCAAAATTTATCTGTCAAATTTAATTTACTTAAAGAGAAGAAGGGTTTAGCTCAGCAGAGGGGGACCATGACCTTTGAGGTGAATCGAGGCCACAAAGGTATCTAAAATCAAGGATTTCTCAGTGCACCCTCCTCCTTACCTCCCACTTACTTTCCCAAATTAAGCACATGAGGCTAAGGATATTAAAATGTAAGAACAAATTCTCTGTCCTTAACGTTTTATCCCCAACATTTCACTATGAAAATATAATCTTAAGAATATCTTATTATCATATAGCCAAGAAATATGTTATGAGTGTATTGGAACTGATGGTAGTAGCAGAAGTGATGTAATCCAAACTTTCTTGTATCAGTTCAGTTCAGTCCAGTTCAGTCGCTCAGTCGTGTCCGACTCTTTGCGACTCCATGAGTCGCAGCACGCCAGGCCTCCCTGTCCATCACCATCTCCCGGAGTTCACTCAGACTCTCCGTGATGCCATCCAGTCATCTCATCCTCAGTCGTCCCCTTCTTCTCCTGCCCCCAATCCCTCCCACCATCAGACTCTTTTCCAATGAGTCAACTCTTCTCATGAGGTGGCCAAAGTACTGGAGTTTCAGCTTCAGCATCATTCCGTCCAAAAAAATCCCAGGGTTGATTTCCTTCAGAATGGACTGGTTGGATCTCCTTGCAGTCCAAGGGACTCTCAAGAGTCTTCTCCAACACCACAGTTCAAAAGCATCAGTTCTTCGGCACTCAGCCTTCTTCACAGTCCAACTCTCACATCCATACATGACCACAGGAAAAACCATAGCCTTGACTAGACGGACCTTAGTCGGCAAAGTAACGTCTCTGCTTATGAATATACTATCTAGGTTGGTCATAATTTTTCTTCCAAGGAAAAAGCGTCTTTTAATTTCATGGCTGCAGTCACCATCTGCAGTGATTTTGGAGCCCCAAAAAATAAAGTCTGCCACTGTTTCCACTGTTTCCCCATCTATTTCCCATGAAGTGATGGGACCGGATGCCATGATCTTCGTTTTCTGAATGTTGAGCTTTAAGCCAACTTTTTCACTCTCCTCTTTCACTTTCATCAAGAGGCTCTTTAGTTCTTCCTCACTTTCTGCCATAAGGGTGCTGTCATCTGCATATCTGAGGTTATTGATATTTCTCCCAGCAATCTTGATTCCAGCTTGTGCTTCTTCCAGTCCAGCGTTTCTCATGATGTACTCTGCATATAAGTTAAATAAGCAGGGTGACAATATACAGTCTTGACGTACTCCTTTTCCTATTTGGAACCAGTCTGTTGTTCCATGTCCAGTTCTAACTGTTGCTTCCTGACCTGCATACAGATTTCTCAAGAGGCAGGTTAGGTGGTCTGGTATTCCCATCTCTTGAAGAATTTTCCACAGTTTATTGTGATCCACACAGTCAAAGGCTTTGGCATAGTCAATAAAGCAGAAATTGATGTTTTTCTGGAACTCTCTCGCTTTTTCCATGATCCAGTGGATGTTGGCAATTTGATCTCTGGTTCCTCTGCCTTTTCTAAAACAAGCTTGAACATCAGGGAGTTCACAGTTCATGTATTGCTGAAGCCTGGCTTGCAGAATTTTGAGCATTACTTTACTAGCATGTGAGATGAGTGCAATTGTGCGGTAGTTTGAGCATTCTTTGGCATTGCCTTTCTTTGGGATTGGAATGAAAACTGACCTTTTCCAGTCCTGTGGCCACTGCTGAGTTTTCCAAATTTGCTGGCATATTGAGTGCAGCACTTTCACAGCATCATCTTTCAGGATTTGAAATAGCTCAACTGGAATTCCATCACCTCCACTAACTTTGTTCATAGTGATGCTTTCTGACGCCCACTTGACTTCACATTCCAAAATGTCTGGCTCTAGATTAGTGATCACATCATCATGATTATCTGGGTCGTGAAGATCTTTTTTGTACAGTTCTTCTGTGTATTCTTGCCACCTCTTCTTAATATCTTCTGTTTCTGTTAGGTCCATACCATCTCTGTCCTTTATTGAGCCCATCTTTGCATGAGATGTTCCCTTGGTATCTCTAATTTTCTGGAAGAGATCTCTAGTCTTTCCCATTCTGTTCTTTTCCTCTATTTCTTTGCATTGATCACTGAGGAAGGCTTTCTTATCTCTTCTTGCTATTCTTTGGAACTCTGCATTCAGATGCTTATATCTTTCCTTTTCTCCTTTGCTTTTCACCTCTCTTCTTTTCACAGCTATTTGTAAGGCCTCCCCAGACAGCCATTTTGCTTTTTTGCATTTCTTTTCCATGGGGATGGTCTTGATCCCTGTCTCTTGTACAATGTCACGAACCTCCGTCCATAGTTCATCAGGCACTCTATCTATCAGATCTAGGCCCTTAAATCTATTTCTCACTTCCACTGTATAATCATAAGGGATTTGATTTAGGTCATACCTGAATGGTCTAGCTGTTTTCCCTATTTTCTTCAATTTGAGTCTGAATTTTGTAATAAGGAGTTCATGATCTGAGCCATAGTCAGCTCCCAGTCTTGTTTTGGTTAACTCTATAGAGCTTCTCCATCTTTGGCTGCAAAGAATATAATCAATCTGATTTTGGTGTTGACCATCTGGTGATGTCCATGTGTAGAGTCTTCTCTTGTGTTGTTGGAAGAGGGTGTTTGCTATGACCAGTGCAATTTCTTGTCAAAACTCTATTAGTCTTTATCAGTATTGGATAAAGTTTTAGGGTTAGGGAGGGTGGGGTGAAGGATGCTTACCATGGGCAGATTAATAGTAACAAGCTAAAAAAGTGATATGGAAGTAAGAACCTGTGCAAATCGGGAATAGCCAGTTGCATATTGTTGGCTGGTGAAAAGTGAAAGTGTTAGTAGCTCAGTTGTGTCTGACACTTGGCAACCCCATGGATTGTAGCCCACCAGGCTCCTCAGCCCATGGGATTTCCCAGACAACCAAGCTGAAATTGAATGTGCATCAGTGAAGGAGGGAGCCCACTAATTCATGAAACTGCTTATTCTGTCATATTAGATAACTCTAGCTATCTAGACAGAAAATCTGTCCTCTTATTCAGCTGAAATCTGCCTCTCTTTAATTGTCTTCCAATTCTATCGTCCTTTATTGCAATCAAATTATTCTCTTCCAACTTCATTCTTGATGTTGATGTTCTCTCTTCTCTCTGCCTTCTTTTCTCCATTCCTAATTTTTGCCTCTCACTTCCTATCCCTTACTGATGACCCAGAACTACAAACTTAACATTAATTTTATGCTTAATAATTGTTACTTTCATCAAGTTATTGAATAAATTGACCTTACTCTTAATAATATTCATAAATGTAAATATACATATACATAGATATCAGTATATAGTAGATTTAGTTATCCAGAATACCACATTTCTAGCTATGCAAACAACTTAATGTATGCAAACAACTTAATGTATACTTTAAACTACTTTTTTGTGCATCAACTCTTACATAAGAAAGGATCTAGCTTCCTCCTTAAAAAAGTGTTTTTAAGAAAACACTACTCTGAAAAGATATATGCATCCCAGTGTTCATAGCAGCACTATTTACAATATCAAAGACATGGAAGCAATCTAAATGTCCATCAACAGATGAAAGGATAAAGAAGATGTAGTGTATATATATACAATGGAATATTACTCAGCCACAAAAAGGAATGAATTTGACTCAGTTCTCATGAGGTGGATGAACCTAGAGCCTGTTATACAAGCTCTAAGTAAGTCAGAAAAGGAAAAACAAAGATTGTATATTAACACATATATATGGAATCTAGAAAAATGGTACTGATGAACCGATTTGCAAGGCAGCAATAGAGATGCAGATATAGAAGACAGACTTGTGAACACAGTTGCTGCTCCTGCTAAGTCACTTCAGCCATGTCTGACTCTGTGCGACCTCGTAGACGGCAGCCCACCAGGGTCCCCCAGCCCTGAGATTCTCCAGGCAAGAACACTGGAGTGGGTTGCCATTTTCTTCTCCAATGCATGAAAGTGAAAAGTGAAAGTGAAGTTGCTCAGTCGTGTCTGACTTTGCGACCCCATGGACTGCAGCCTACCAGGCTCCTCCGTCCATGGGATTTTCCAGGCAAGAGTATTGGAGTGGGTTGTTATTGCCTTCTCCGGTGAACACAGTAGGGGAAGAGAGAGTGGGATGAATTGAGAGCATTGAAACATATATGTTACCACATGTAAAATAAATAGCCCATGGGAATTTGCTGTATGATGCAGGGAGCTAACCTACTCTGTGACAAGTAGAGGGGGGGATGGGGTAGAGGTGGAAGGGAGGTTTAAGAGAGGTGATCTATGTATACTTGTGGCTACTCATGTTGATGTACGCCAAAAACCAACACAACATGATAAAGTAATTATTCTCCAATTAAAAATTTTAAGAAAGGATTAGTCGTCCTTTCATGCAGCTCAATACCAGAAAAATAAATGACCCAAAAAAAAACCTTTTTAATAAATTAATTAATTTTTTAAAATGGGTCAAATAACTAAATAGACATTTCTCGAAAGAAGATGTACAGATGGCTAACAAACACATGAAAAGATGCTCCACATCACTCATTATCAGAGAAATGCAAATCAAGACCGCAATGAGGTACTATCTCATGCCAGTCAGAATGGCTGCTATCAAAATGTCTACAAACAATAAAGACTGGAGAGGATGAGGAGAAAAGGGAACCCTCTTACACTGTTGGTGGGAATGCAACCTAGTACAGCCACTATGGAGAAAATTGTGGAGATTCCTTGAAAAACTGTAAATAGAACTGCCATATGACCCAGCAATCCCACTGCTGGGCATACACACCAAGGAAACCAGAATTGAAAGAGACACATGTACCCCAATGTTCATCGCAGCACTGTTTATAATAGCCAGGACATGGAAGCAACCTAGATGTCCATCGGCAGATGAATGGATAAGAAAGCTGTGGTACATATACACAATGGAGTATTACTCAGCTATTAAAAAGAATACATTTGAGTCAGTTCTAATGAGGTGAATGAAACTGGAGCCTATTATACAGAGTGAAGTAAGTCAGAAAGAAAAACACCAATACAGTATATTAACACATATATATGGAATTTAGAAAGAAGGTAATGATAACCCTATATACAAGACAGCAAAAGAGACACAGATATAAAGAACAGACTTTTGGAATCTGTGGGAGAAGGCAAGAGTTGGATGATTTGAGAGAATAGCATTGAAACATGTATATTACCGTATGTGAAATAGATGACTAGTCCAAGTTCAATGCATGAAACAGGGCACTCAAAGCCGGTGCACTGGGACAACCCTGATGGATGGGATGAGGAAGGAGGGGGAGGAGGTTTGGGATGGGGAGACACAGGTAAACCCATGGCTGATTCATGTCAATGCATGGCAAAAACCACCACAAAATTTTAAAGTAATTAGCCTCCAATAGAATAGATAAATTAATTTTTTAAAAAAAAGAAAAAAGGATAAAAAAAGAGGGGAAAAGTGTATTTATGAAAACACTAATCTGAAAATATATGTACACCCCAGTGTTCATAGCAGCATTATTTACAATATCCAAGACATGGAAGCAACCTAAGTGTCCATCAACAGATAAATGGATAGAGAAGATACAGTACATATATACAATGGAAAATTACTCACCCAACCAAAAAATGAAATTCTGTGATTTACAACAATGTGGATAGATCTAGAGGGTATTAGCCTTAGTAACTAAGTCAGGCAGAGAAAGAAAAATACTGTATGTTATCACTGATATGTTGAATCTTAAACAAATGAATGTATATAAACAAAACAGAAACAGAGTCACAGGTACATAAAAAAACCAAAAACAGTTACCAGTGGAGACAGGGAAGGAGAGAGGAACAAGATAAGGATATAGGACTCAGTTCAGTTCAGTCATTCAGTCGTGTCCAACTCTTTGCGACCCCATGAATTGCAGCACACCAGGCCTCCCTGTCCATCACCAACTCCCGGAATTCACTCAAACTCACGTCCATCGAGTCGGTGATGCCATCCAGCCATCTCATCCTCTGTCGTCCCCTTCTCCTCCTGCCCCCAATCCCTCCCAGCATGAGTTTTTTCCAATGAGTCAACTCTTTGCATGAGGTGGCCAAAGTACTGGAGTTTCAGCTTTAGCATCATTCCTTCCAAAGAACACCCAGGGTTGATCTCCTTCAGAATGGACTGGTTGGATCTCCTGGCAGTCCAAGGGACTCTCAAGAGTCTTCTCCAACACCACAGTTCAAAAGCATCAATTCTTCAGCGCTCAGCTCTCTTCACAGTCCAACTCTCACATCCATACATGACTACTGGAAAAACCATAGCTTTGACTAGATGGACCTTTGTTGGCAAAGTAACGTCTCTGCTTTTTAATAAGCTAAGTTGATCATAATTTTTCTTCCAAGGAGCAAGTGCCTTTTAATTTCATAGCTGAAATCACAATCTGCAGTGATTTTGGAGCCCCCCAAAATAAAGTCTGCCACTGTTTCCACTGTTTCCCTGTCTATTTGCCATGAAGTGATGCAACCAGATGCCATGATCTTCGTTTTCTGAATGTTGAGGTTTTTTTTTTTTTTTTTTTTTTTACTTTACAAAACCTGAATGTTGAGTTTTAAGCCAACTTTTTCACTCTCCTCTTTCACTTTCATCATGAGGCTCTTTAGTACTTCTTTGCTTTCTGCCATAAGGGTGGTGTCATCTGCATGACTGAGATTATTGATATTTCTCCTGGCAAACTTGATTCCAGCTTGTGCTTCCTTCAGCCCAGCGTTTCTCATGATGTACTCTGCATATAAGTTAAATAAGTAGGGTAACAATATACAGCCATGATGTACTCCTTTTCTGATTTAGAACCAGTCTGTTGTTCCATGTTCAGTTCTAACCGTTGCTTCCTGATCTGCATACAGATTTCTCACGAGGCAGGTTAGGTGGTCTGGTATTTCCATCTCTTTCCGAATTTTCCACAGTTTATTGTGATCCACACAGTCAAAGGCTTTGGCATAGTCAATAAAGCAGAAGTAGATGTTTTTCTGGAACTCTTGCTTTTTCAATGATCCAATGGATGTTGGCAATTTGATCTTTGGTTCCTCTGCCTTTTCTAAAACAAGCTTGAACATCTGAAGCCTGGCTTGGAGAATTTTGAGCATTACTTTGCTAGTGTCTGAGATGAGTGCAACTGTGCGATAGTTAGAGCATTTTTGGCATTGCCTTTCTTTGGGATCGGAATGAAAACTAACCTTTTCCAGTCCTGTGGCCATTGCTGAGTTTTCCAAATTTACTGGCATATAGAGTGCAGCACTTTCACAGCATCACCTTTTAGGATTTGAAATAGCTCAACTGGAATTCCATCACCTCCACTAGCTTTGTTCATAGTGATGCTTTCTAAGGCCCACTTGATTTCACATTCCAGGATGTCTGGCTCTAGGTGAGTGATCACACCATCGTGATTATCTGGGGCATGAAGATCCTTTTTGTATAGTTCTTCTGTGTATTCTTGCCTCCTCTTCTTAATATCTTGTGCTTCTGTTAGGTCCATACCATTTCTGTCCTTTATTGAGCCCATCTTTGCCTGAAAATTTCCCTTGGTATCTCTAATTTTCTTGACGAGATCTCTAGTATTTCCTATTCTATTGTTTTCCTCTATTTCTTTTGCATTGATCACTGAGGAAGATTTCCTTATCTCTCCTTGCTATTCTTTGGAACTCTGCATTCAGAAGGGTATATCTTTCCTTTTCCCCTTTGCCTTTCACTTCTCTTCTTTTCATAGCTGTTTGTAAGGCCTCCATTTTGCCTTTTTGCATTTCTTTTTCTTGGGGATGGTCTTGAACACTGCCTCTTGTTCAATGTCAAGAACCTCCATCCATAGTTCTTCAGGCACTCTGTCTATCAGATCTAATCCCTTGAATCTTTTTGTCTGTTTCTATCTGTTTCTGTGATGTAGGAAAGGCATATATTTCCCCTCATTCTATAGGTAATGAAACTGCCACTCACTTGAGTCACATAGCAAGTAGAGTCCATCCAAAACTGAAATGCCCTTACCTCAGTACTCTTTCCTGCAAATTTCACTTGTTCTTTGTTATAACTCAACTCAACTACAATTATCCTGGGAGAGAGCTGCATGTAATTTCACAAAAAAGCAAAGCTCAAAATTGGCACAGAGCTACCCTCGACACATTCTTGACTTGTCTTGATGACCAAGTCCCTTTTCAAGTTCCTTGAATTCTATGATCAGATCTTTAATTTCAACTGTATCTTTTAGCCTCTTGTACCTAAGAAATTGTTCTCTGAACACAATAGATGTTCAAGACTTGAAGTCTGATGGAAGCAAAATAATTTTTATTTTGTTACTTAGACAAAGACAAGGGAAATGTTCTGTTTAGGTCTGAGATGCTTGCCCTTGTATCGGATGGCTTCTCTTATTATTCTGGGCCAAGTAAATGCGTTAGTAAGTATAGGAAGGCCTTTCAAAGCCTTCCTTTGAAAGGCTGCACTTCACCATGAGAACACTCATTACAGACATGAAATCAAGTTTAGCCACTCAAAACAAATTTCTATACAAAAGACTCCATTTTAATACAAATAGTCTGTAAGGAGGGTGTGGTTCTGCCTCTTCAGGTTTGACTGTTGAGTGAGAGGATGAAGAGCTAAAAACAAGGCCTCATTGACCTAACCACGGCTACGAGAAGATGCAAAGGATTACAGTTAGAGTGGCATAAACTGTATTTTCCCTCCCTCTGGTGAAGTGAAGTTTTTCCTCACCATTCAGTCTTGCACTTTTGCCAGTGCCTTCTTAGGACTCTGTCACATTTGTCATACTTTCCTCCTTTTTCTCTTCGTAGAAAGGATGTTCAACTGAAGAAAATAATGCAAATGTGATGGAATTCATTCTGGTGGGACTCTTCCAGACTGCCTGCATCTCAGCTCCTTTTGTTCATCTAATTGGTTACCTTTGTGGGCAATACTCTCATCATTGTCATTATCCAGATTGAGTCCCGTCTTCACACTGCTGTGTACTTGTTTCTCAGCTACTTATCCCTCTCAGATGTCTGCTAGTCTACAAGCTCCATACCCATGGTTCTGGTGAATTGCTTTAAGGACATTCCCACTACACCCTATAGTGGCTGCTTGTTCCAAATGATGACTTCTCTTTACTTGGGGGTGATGGAGTGTTTCCTTCTTGCTGTTATCGCCTCAGTTCAGTTCAGTCACTCAGTCATGTCTGACTGTTTGTGACCCCATGGACTGCAGCACGCCAGACTTTCCTGTCCATCACCAATATCCGGAGCTTGCTCAAACTCATGTTCATCGAGTTGGTGATGCCATCCAATCATCTCATCCTCTGTCAACCCCTTCTCCTCCTGCCTTCAATCTTTCCCAGCATCAGGGTCTTTTCTATGAGTCAGTTCTTCACATCAGGTGGCAGAAGTACTGGAACTTCAGCACCAGTCCTTCCAATGAATAGTCAGGACTGATTTCCTTTAGGATTGACTAATTTGATTTACTTGCAGTCAAGGGACTCTCAAGAGTCTTCTCCAACACCACAGTCCAAAAGCATCACTCCTTCAGCACTCAGCTGTTATCGCCTATGGCAGGTTTATTGCCTTTGCAAAACCCCTGTGCAACAGTTTGTATCTGGATGGTGGCAGGAGTTTAGGCCACTGCTATCTTAATGGTTATGATCCCTGTCCTAGTCACACCAGTCCAATTTTGCGGCCATGAGGTAGTTAACCATTTCACATGTGAGCTCCACGTAATCTTCAAACTTACTTGCTAGTAAAGGAGATCCTAATGTTTGCTAGCAGTATATTAATACTGTTCCTGACTTTTGGGCTCATTATGCTCTCTTATTTCCATATTCCTATGGCTTTCCTGAAGATCCACTCTGTAGGGGCCAGACTCAAGGCCTTTTTTACCACTGGCTCCCACTTGACTGTGGTCACAATTTACTATGGGCCAGCAATCTTAACGTATATGAGCCCACACTCTCATCTTCCCAGGATGAGGGTAATATCATTACAATGTTGTATGATAGGCTGAACCCACTCATTACACTCTGAGAAACAAGGCTGTGAAAGATTCCCTAATGAAGGTGGTCAAAGGAAGGATAATGGTCTCATGTCCTCAAATGTCCTGCATCCTTGACAATGAGTCATCAGTCCTTCGCTCTTTCACAATTGTCCACAAAGAACTGAATAAAAGATGAACCTATCTCAGACCCAATCAAATGGGAATCAGTTGTCAAAAGACTCTTTTCCATGACAGTTTCATCTTTAAGAAAATGGATATTAATGATAGTTCTCCAGTTTTTGAATTTATTTCTCACTGATGATAATTGTTAGGGAAAGCAAGTGCTAGATTTTAGAGGAGAGTGGACAGTCCAGTCTCTGTGGTACCACATAAGGAATAGAACTGGTCTCTTATGTACAAACTCTACAGTATACTCTGGCTTATAAACTGCCCCTTCCCAAAGAAGAGATTGCCACAAACAATTGTGTTGCTAACAAATTTCACACACTAACTCTGAAGCAGTTAGGTAGCCATGGTGTTCACTAGATAGAATTTTAAAAATGTGGCAAGAAGGTCCACTCTCCACATTCTCCCTGGTATGCTAAGTATTTTTATGTGTTTGTTATAAGTTTGCAATTTCCAGAGCCAGATCAAATGACTTTTGGATCAATTATTGCTCAGTTTTGCCTACTCTAGTATATCGCTGCCTATATACAGAAATGAGAGTCTAGGAAGTAAAGGTAGAGATCTCTTTATCTTCCAGAAGCTTATACTATGAAAAGGACCAGATGACTACCAAAAAACTCAGTCTAGAGGAATAAGAAATGTATCAAGACTCAGATATTCATACCCTATCTAATGTAGGCAACTTCTCTGGTACTGCCAAATTGATTTTCTGCAACTCCCTTCCTTCCTAAGGAGTTGGCCTGGCCTATTCAGTACTGGCTGAGTTGAATGGATAGGGGTGTGGGATTAGGTTCTAAAGAAGTAGATCATCAATATAAATATATAGCATATATTTCTATGGGGCTTCTCAGGTGGCACAATGGTAAAGAATCTGCCTGCAATGCAGAAGACTTGCAGGACATTCGGGTTTGATCCCTGGGTCAGGAAGATTCCCTGGAGGAGGAAATGGCAACCCACTCCAGTATTCTTGCCTGGGAAATCCCATGGACAGAGGAACCTGGTGGGCTATAGTCCAGGGGGTTGCAAAAGAGCCAGACATGACTTAGCAACTAAACAATAGCAATATGTTTATGTATTAAAAGCTACTAGGACAAGTTGGTGAGTCCAATCAACGTGCATAAGGAAAAGAGGAATTTCAGACACTTGAGAGAACACGTACACTATAAAGAAAGACGAATTCATAGGGCTAGAATCTGGAATTGATGTAAAGATCCCAAAGCAAAGCAGAGTGGGGCACAGGAACAAAGCCTAAAAATTTAAGAAGATTGAAGTGAACTGATTCATAAGAACAGGTTAGTGTAGACCTCTGGTTTTTAAACTTTATGAATCACCTGAGAAATCCTGATGAATTTCAGATTGGTGATTACAATGCTGTTAGCCTATAGACCACACATTTGAGTATCAATAGTGTGAATAATTCCATCTAGAAAAAACTGACATGGTAATGTGGATATCAAATAACACTATAAAGGGGGTAATGGAGAGAAAATTTACATACATAGTATCACACAGAAATCCTTAAACATTTTGACATTTTGCTTTACAAATTCTTATGCTTTCCTATAACACTGAAAATAAAAAATATAGTTCCCCACAAAGAACACATTTCTGCCTTAGATATTATTCAAGACTCTATAACTGACATGACAATGACTCACTGATGTTTTTCTTAATCTTTAATGATGCTGTTTACAAAATGACATCTAAACTGAGACTTCCGCAGAGGATAATGAGACATTTGCTGCATGGACAGGGGCTTGAAAGCTATATTTTTGGCATTAGACTGGAAAGGACAAAGCAGTGGTCCAGGAACCTAACATCATAAATATAGGAAATTTGTCCACCCTGAAGCTAATGTTATTGCATTTGCATCATATGCAAAATTTAAGGCAAATCATATAAAGAGGTCTATTTTCCTAAGCATTAAAGATACTTTCTTATACAATAATAACTAGCATTTGCATAACATTTAACAATTTACACATTGTTTTCACATATATTATCATATTTCATACTCATAGCAAACCTAAGAGTTAGATAAGGCAAAAAAAGTAGCCTCTTTTTCAGAATTGAAAAGAGAATCAGAGAAATCAGATGACTCACTGAAGGGCACCACTTACAGACAGGGATCTTGACTAAACATCCAGTGTAGTTCCTATTGTACATCTAAGAATGTGTCTTAAACTGTTGAAGATAAACTCCTGATTGTCATTTATTTTGGTGGCATGTTCAAGTTTTCTCATCAAATAGGTAGAGAAATTCATGTGTGTCATAGAGTGAAATGCTAAACCAAGAAACAAGGTCTGCATTAGGAGGATAGTATTTGTTTCATTCCACCTGCTAGAGTCATCAAGTGTAGAAACACTGCCACTCTTGTCAATTTCTGTGTCATTCCCAGTCTTTGGTCTTTGAAACCCTTCTTTCAGCATAGCAGGGGGTCTTTTGCCCTCCTGCCTACTTACCACGCCTCGTTCCAATTGCAAGCTCAAACTTGGGCAAGGGTTACATGGGAAGTTCTAAATACTTTTGTGATTCAGTATCAGGACATACAGTTTCTATTCCATCCTTGACCTAGTGCCCCTCTGGACCTCCATTAACTTTATTCAAAGTAGTTCTTTGGGTCATCAAATGCCTAGAACTCTAGGTCCTCTAGGACTCATGAGCAGTCTTACACTTGCAAGCAGTGTTCCCTCCACCTTTTCATAAATCTGAATCCTACCTGACCTAGAGTACAACTTTATGATATCAAAATTCCTGAGTGATGATGACCTTCATAGATTACTGAATATAGTTACCATATACACAATGAATTTCTGATCCTGGAAAAGCTTCCATTATCACTAAATTCCTGTTTATGACTGCTGATCTGTATTCTCTATTGTTTGCTTTGGCCATGCTTCCCTACATATCTTACATACAAGGTCTTATCTCACATCACTACCCCAATTTGAGGCAGAGTATTTATGTGCAGTTATATGGAGTAAAATTCCAGAGAATAAGAATGGAGGACATGGATAGTGAATGAAGGAAACAGGTAAAGCCAATTCTAGGATGTGTTACTGAGCTAAACTCAGCTCAGTGAGACTGTTTGCTTAATTTCATTGGATTTTTCAAGAAGGTTTATAAAGGTAGTTTGAGCATTCCTTGGCATTGCCTTTCTTTGGGATTGGAATGAAAACTGACCTTTTCCAGTCCTGTGGCCACTGCTGAGTTTTCCAAATTTGCTGGCATATTGAGTGCAGCACTTTCACAGCATCATCTTTCAGGATTTGAAATAGCTCAACTGGAATGCCATCACCTCCACTAGCTTTGTTCATAGTGATGCTTTCTAAGGCCCACCTGACTTCACATTCCAGGATGTCTGGCTCTAGGTGAGTGATCACACCATCATGATTATCTGGGTCATGAAGATCTTTTCTGTACAGTTCTGCTGTGTATTCTTTGCCACCTCTTAATATCTTCTGCTTCTGTTAGGTCCATACAATTTCTGTCCTTTATTGAGCCCATCTTTGCATGAAATATCCCCTTGGTATCTCTAATTTTCTTGAAGAGATCTCTAGTCTTTCCCATTCTGTTGTTTTCCTCTATTTGTTTGCAGTGATCACTGTGGAAGGCTTTCTTATCTCTCCTTGCTATTCTTTGGCACTCTGCATTCAGATGCTTATATCTTTCCTTTTCTCCTTTGCTTTTCACTTCTCTTCTTTTCACAGCTATTTGTAAGGCCTCCCCAGACAGCCATTTTGCCTTTCTTTTCCATGAGGATGGTCTTGATCCCTGTCTCCTGTACAATGTCATGAACCTCTGTCCATAGTTCATCAGGCACTCGGTCTATCAGATCTCGTCCTTTAAATCTGTTTCTCACTTCCACTGTATAATCATAAGGGATTTGCTTTAGGTCATACCTGAATGGTCTAGTGGTTTTCCCTACTTTCTTCAATTTCAGTCTGAATTTGGCAATAAGAAGTTCATGATCTGAGCCACAGTCAGCTCCTGGTCTTGTTTTTGCTGACTGTATAGAGCTTCTCCAACTTTGGCTGCAAAGAATATAATCAATCTGATTTCAGTGTTGACCATCTGGTGATGTCCATGTGTAGTCTTCTCTTGTGTTTTTGGAAGAGGGTGTTTGTTATGACCAGTGTGTTCTCTTGGCAAAACTCGATTAGCCTTTGCCCTGCTTCATTCTGTACTCCAAGGCCAAATTTGCCTGTTACTCCAGGTGTTTCTTGACTTCCTTACTTTTGCATTCCGGTCCCCTATAGTGAAAAGGACATCTTTTGGGGGTGTTACTTCCAGAAGGTCTTGTAAGTCTTCATAGAGTCGATCAACTTCAGCTTCTTCAGCATTACTGGTCAAGGCATAGGCTTGGATTACCGTGATATTGAATGGTTTGCCTTGGAGACAAACAGAGATCATTCTTTCGTTTTTTTAGATTGCATTCAAGTTCTGCATTTCAGGCTCCTTTGTTTACTGTGATGGCTACTCCATTTCTACTAAGGGATTCGGGAAGCTCTTTATATATTCACATGAATATGTTCAAAGATACACTTTTTAGTTTAAAAAATGTGTACAGAATGCTCTACACACACATGTATCTACTTGTTTCTACATAAAACATTTCTGGAAAGATGTCCAAGGAACAGATAACAATGACTGACTCCAGAGACGGACAGTAGGTGATAAAGGGACAGGGGTAAGTGGGAGCCTTAATTTTGTCTCTTCTTCTGTACATTTTTAATTTTGAACAAGGACTGTTCTTTTCTTCGAATTTATCTCATTTTTTTTAGCTTAAAATAGTCTTTCAAATGAAATAATAAAGTTTGTAAATTGTGGCTAGTTTCTTTGTTTCTAGTATCTCTTTACTTGGCAAATAAAAATTGGCAATGTTATGGCAAACTTATTTTAAGAATATGTACTAATATGTGAAATCCAAAATTTGTACCATTGTTCTAAGGCCCTTCTTGGGGACCCAACAGCTAGTCTATCTTTTTGCTATTTCTCCCTTACTTTGTGTCTCAGTACTGGACATTCCTTCTAAGACTTAGACCTTGCTCTGCTTTTGTCGATGTCCTTCACCATCACCATCACTCAAGGATTAGTATCCTATTCCTGAAATGGCATATTGTGACTGGGATCCTTCTACCTACTGATGGATCCCTTGGGGTATACACTTGATTAGTTTACCTTCCAAATGTTACTTGTTACTGCATTTTTTTTACTGTTCTCTAAGTGCCTGTGAGGCTACACCTGGTAACTCAAGTTGAATGTCTCTTAGGTCAAGTGTTTTCCTGGACAATCCCTCAAAATATCATGTTCCACTTATCAGACTGGAAACCTTCCCATGGATCTTTTAGATGATACTCTCTTTTAGCTCTTCTTTACACCAAATGGGCCCAAATTGAGATTATGTCCTGTGGCAAGGATTGATATTTATCGATTCCATTATCCTTTCTCCCATTCTTCCTCCCAATCTTCTTTGGTACTAGATCACTAAATGTTACTTAGGTAGCAACATACTTAGCTTAAAAAACAAACAACAACAAAAACTACAACTCCTCTTGAAGCTACGTGTGTCCAGATAACAAAATTCTTATCAATGAAATACGAGTAAAAATGTTGTGGGAAATTTTTAGAAAGCCCTAAAAAGGAGAAATTTTTATACAAGTAAAAATGTTGTGGGAAATATTTAAAAAGCCCTATTTTCCTTTTCTTCAGTCCTGATGTTGAGAATGTAAACATGATATTTGGAGCTTTATGAAGCTTCTGCTCTATGGGATAAGGGCAGAATATTTAGCGGGAAGGAATGCAAGTCCATAAATATGTATGGATGTGAGAGTTGGACTGTGAAGAAAGCTGAGCGCCGAAGAATTGATGCTTTTGAACTGTGGTGTTGGAGAAGACTCTTGAGAGTCCCTTGGACTGCAAGGAGATACAACCAGTCCATTCTGAAGGAGATCAGCCCTGGGATTTCTTTGGAAGGAATGATGGTAAAGCTGAAACTCCAGCACTTTGGCCACCTCATGCGAAGAGTTGACTCATTGGAAAAGACTCTGATACTGGGAGGGATTCAGGGCAGGAGGAGAAGGGGACGACTGAGGATGAGATGGCTGGATGGCATCACGGACTCGATGGACGTGAGTCTGAGTGAACTCAGGGAGATGGTGATGGACAGGGAGGCCTGGCGTGCTGCGATTCATAGGGTCGCAAAGAGTCAGACATGACTGAGCGACTGAACTGAACTGAACTATAGCTTTACAAAACTTCTCATCTTCAGTTATCTGTTATGTAAGATACCAAAAAATCACCCATGTTTTCTTATTTTTATTTATTTTACCTCTCAAATTAATTTACTTTAATTGGAGAATAATTACTTTACAATATTGTGATGGTTTTTGCCATACATAGACATGGATCAGCCATGGGTACACATGTGTCCCCCATCCTGATCCCCCTCCCACCTCCCTCCCCACCACATCCCTCTGGGTTGTCCCAGAGCACTGATTTTGTGTGCCCTGCTTCATGCATCAAACTTGCACTGATCATCTATTTCACACATGGTAATATACATGTTTCAGTACTGTTCTCTCAATTCATCCCACCTGTGCCATCTCCCACATAGTCCAAAAGTCTGTTCTTTACATCTGTGTCTCTTTTGCTGTCTTGAATATAGGATAGCTATTCAGTTAAATTCAGTCACTCAGTCATGTCCGACTCTTTGCAACCCCATGAACTGCAGCACGCCAGGCCTCACTGTCCATCACCAACTCCCGGAGTCCACCCAAACTCATGTTCATTGAGTCGGCGATGCCATCCAGCCATCTTATCCTCTGCCGTCCCCTTCTCCTCCTGCCCTCAATCTTTCACAGCATCAGGGTTTTTTCAAATGAGTCAGCTCTTCGCATCAGGCGGCCAAAGTATTGGAGTTTCAGCTTCAACATCAGTCTTTCCAATGAACACCCAGGACTGATCTCCTTTAGGATACATTGGTTGGATCTCCTTGCAGTCCAAGGGACTCTCAAGAGTCTTCTCCAGCACCACAGTTCAAAAGCAGCAATTCTTCAGTGCTCAGCCTTCTTTACAGTCCAACTCTCACATCCATACATGACTACTGGAAAAACCGTAGCCTTGACTAGACGGACCTTTGTTGACAAAATAATGTCTCTGCTTTTTAATATGCTGTCTAGGTTGGTCATAACTTTCCTTCCAAGGAGTAAGCGTCTTTTAATTTCATGGCTGCAATCACCATCTGCAGTGATTTTGGAACCCCAAAAAATAAAGTCAACCACTGTTTCCCCATCTATTTGCCATGAAGTGATGGGACCAGATGCCATGATCTTAGTTTTCTGAATGTTAAGCTTTAAGCCAACTTTTTCATTCTCCTCTTTCACTTTCATCAAGAGGCTCTTTAGTACTTCTTTGCTTTCTGCCATAAGGGTGCTATCATCTGCATATCTGAGGTTATTGATATTTCTCCCAGTAATCTTGATTCCAGCTTATGCTTCTTCCAGCCCAGTATTTCTCATGATGTACTCTGCATATAAGTTAAATAAGCAGGGTGACAATATACAGCCTTGATGTACTTCTTATCTTATTTGGAACCAGTCTGTTGTTCCATGTCCAGTTCTAACTGTTGCTTCCTGACCTGCATACAGGTTTCTCAAGAGGCAGATTAGGTGGTCTGGTATTCCCATTGCCTTCAGAATTTTCCACAGTTTATTGTGATCCACACAGTCAAAGGCTTTGGCATAGTCAATAAAGCCAAAATAGACATTTTTCTGGAACTCTTTTGCTTTTCTGATGATCCAGTGGATGTTGGCAATTTAATCTCTGGTTCCTCTGCCTTTTCGAAAATCAGCTTGAATATCTGGAAGTACACGGTTCACGTATTGCTGAAGCCTGGCTTGGAGAATTTTGACCATTACTATCGTGTGAAATGAGTGCAATTGTGCAGTAGTTTGAGCATTCTTTGGCATTGTCTTTCTTTGGGATTGGAATGAAAACTGACCTTTTCCAGTCCTGTGGCCACTGCTGAGTTTTCCAAATTTGCTGGCATATTGAGTGCAGCACTTTCACAGCATCATCTTTCAGGATTTGAAATAGCTCAACAGGAATTCCATCACCTCCACTAGCTTTGTTCATAGTGATGCTTCCTAAGGTCCACTTGACTTCACATTCCAGGATGTCGGGCTCTAGGTGAGTGTGAGTGATCACACCATCATGATTATCTGGGTCATGAAGATCTTTGCTGTTACCGTCTTTCTAAATTCCATATACATGCATTAATATACAGTTTTTGTTTCTCTTTCAACTTACTTCACTCTGTGTAATAGGTTCCAGTTTAATCCACCTCATTAGAACTGATTCAAATGCATTCCTTTTTATTACTGAGTAATATTCCACTGCGTATGTGTATCACATTTGTACATGGATAAATCCTTCTCCATTTGTCTGCTGATGGACATCTAGGTTGATTCCATGTCCTAGCTATTGTAAACAGTGCTGCAATGAACAATGGGGTACATGTGTCTCTTTCAATTCTAGTTTCCTTGGGATCACACATCTTTTATAACTGCTATATATTAAGTTTTCTATCCCTTGAAGCTGAAACTGATTCTGACTGATACATGGTCCTTGCAGTTTGTCATGCCCATTTGAAGATAACTAAGCCTTACCACACAATGTTTCAAAACTCAACATTTCTGACTAATTATACCTCTTTATATATGCATGGTTCATGGATATTTACAATATTTTGGTCCTAACTTTATTGTTCATTCCTTTACTGCCTACAAACTGACTTATTATTATTTATTGTATACCTGGTGATTATTGTTTTATATTGATTTCATTCTCTACCCCAAACCATATTAGGGGAGGATATACCATGGCATGGGTGAAACATGATTTCTATAACACAACTAGAGCAAAAGATATTGGTAAAAGAAAGTTCAAACTCATAAACACTGTCACAAATCATTATTTAGAGTAATAACTGCCCAAGCTCTATCTACACTTCGGATATCTTTTCTGAGCTCCAGTCACATGTGTTCTCAAAAAATGGACATGTATCTACCTCAGAGCTTCACAGATAACCCAAATGGAACTATTCCAAACCAGAAAATTTCATATTCATCCTAAAATCTCCCCCTCCTCTTGTTTTCTGGATCTCATTTAGTGGTGCCCCCACCCACCTGAAAGACATCTTGTAATCCCCCTCCTCTGTCACTACACAATCCAATCATCTCTGAAGCTTTGCCTCTTCTAGTTCTGTGATAAATCTCAAGTTCATTCCTGGTCTTTCATCCCACTGCCTCTCTCAATTCTAGCACTCATCATTTCTTGCTTTGACTGTTCCAGTGACTTGAGACAGTCTCCTCAACAGCTCACTGCAATTAGGCTCTACATTATGGTGTCACCGATCTTCCTGAGACATGTCAAAGCACATCACTTTCTTGTTTTTAAATCCTCAATGGTATTTAGTCATGTGGATGCAAAAAAGCTAGACTCATCAGTGTGGCATTTAAGACGTTCCAAGATCTGGACCCAGCCCACATGGGTATCCTGACTTGCTGATGGAATCAAACAGACTAATTACCATTCCCATAAACACGTCATTCTTTTCCAGTTCTGTGCATAGGGTTGATGTGGTCTCCACAAAATATATGCATACTGAACTAGTAAGCTATCCGACCCTGGAAACCAGGAAAAATGCCTCCTTTAATATGAGTGGTCTTCATTTACTCTTTATTTCTAGGCTTGGAAAGTAAGTCCCTTCTTTGTCAGTGTCCCCAAACACAATTCTATGTTTGCTTAGTTTGTACAGTTCTTATAATTTGTACGTGACTGTGCAACATAGCAGTCTTTCCATTTGGCTACAGGTCTTAGAAGAAAAAAGAGAACCGTATCCATATGGACCAGCAATAGGACATATTCTTGCTGCTGTATGAACTTTCCGAGAGGCTCACATGAATATGGGGCTTTCAGAGATCCGTAGGACATCTTGAAACAATAAGAACTCTACCTCTACCTGCATATTCTTTTCACTCTACTAACTTAAGGGACTCTCTCTTTCTCAAAAGCATCAAAAGAGCATATACCTCCTCCTCAGACCTTATATCACCCAAGCTTTGGGCTTGTAATTGCTGGTAGGACCCAGGAACTTCTCACAGGCAATTTTGCCACTTGTGATATGACCTGAGTCTGTCAGGCCAGGATCACAGTATAGCTGACTCGTCCCAACCACTAAGCACATTCTGTTCACAGTTTCTAGGCCTAAAAAGGCCTCAAGTGGCTGGAAACTACTCATTGTCACTAAATTTAAGCTTTCAGAATAAATACTGACTGGAACTCTGTGTCTTCATCTTTTTCTTTTTAGAAACATAAAATCTCTATCTCTTACACTCTCTAGCCTCCAAGCCTAAAGTCAAGTGGAACAAACGCAGAGAAGTTGTCCTATTTCCTGCATGGTTAAGAAATGGGGAATTCAGTATGTGTTTACAGTGATGGCAACATTAAAATAGCTCATGCTACATTGCCAAATGAAGGATAACAGAGACATAAACATTGCCTTTTGAAAGATTCTTTTAGGAAAAAAAATATGAATCGAATCATTTACTGAAGTACTGTTTGAACAGATGGTGTGATTAACAGCTAACATGTAAGCCATCTTGGGAGCTTATGGAAAAGTAAACAAGTAGAGCTAAAAAGAAATCACTTTATTCCCCAAAAGCATCTTTCATTCATTTTACTAGGAAAATTGGGAAGTCTGTGGTTTGAAGACTGTGTTTCCTTGGGGGATGTTAGGAGTGAGCAGGGGGGATCTCCTTAGAGCAAGACCACATCCACGCCAGGTTGAGTTTTGAATTGGCTTCCTGGGGGATGAGGTGGGCCAAGCAGTCAACCCCCAAGCAAGGCTGGTCCTGGGAACCACTAAGGACACTCTACACCTCTGCTTGTCCTGAAACTCCTCCTGTGCAGGAGGCGGAGAGAAGGGAGTTAAGAGCTGAGAACCAATTATGTAAGAGGCACTCTGCCAGGACGTCACATACGCTCTTTCCTCTAAGGCCAGCTCACAATGGCCTCGGGAGTCACATATTCCAAGACCAATCTCCCAATGGGAAAATAGAGGTTGAGAAAGGAGGGAACATCTCCTAAGCCCACACGGCTACCTCCTTTGTGGAGCTGCCATCGAAACTGTTGAGTTTCAGAGCTCTTTGGAGAGGCAGCTGATTGCAGAGGAAAGAACACGGAGCAGAATGTCTGGCGATGCGGGTATGAGAGTCTTCTCTCCTACCTAATGCCTCAGAGACAGACTTTGTTCCTTTGTGGGCTTAATTTCCTCATCCTTAGAATGAGGGCCCTGTATCATGGGCTCCAAGGTCCTCAGGTGGGTATGCAAATGGTATCATACATCACATCGGCTTCCCCAGCTCCATTCCTGACCTTCCTCACCTGACGTGAGGAGAAACCCTTGCACACTGGCACAGCTCTAGCCATTGTGCCCTGACCCACTTAGACGACTCCCCAGGTAATGGCTGACCCTTGGCAGAGCTCGTTCCCTACTGCCTTCACCAGAAAGTGTTCCATGCACCCACCTCAGCTCGCACACGTGCTCTCTCTCTATCTAACACCTACGGGGGTGTAGTGACCCCCCCCAGGCCCTGTGCTACACACCATGGAAGGAAATCAGCGGTGAGCAGGAAGGACGCAGTGCCTCTCCCCCCAAAATCAGACCCAGTGTTGGAGACACACGAGTGAACAAGTAATAAAAATATAGAGGGGTGAGTGTGAGCATAAGAAAAGGAGCCCGATTTCTTCTGAGGAGTCAAGGTACGCTGCCCCATGGTAGTAACCTTCAGTTCAGTTCAGTTCAGTTCACTTGTTCAGTCATGCCTGACTTTTTGCGACCCCATGACTATAGCACGACAGGCTTCCCAGTCCATCACCAACTACTGACACTCTCTCAAACTCATGTCCACTGAGTCAGTGGTGCCATCCAACCATTTCATCCTCTGTCGTCCCCTTCTCCTCCTGCTTCCATCTTTCCCAGCATCAGGGTCTTTTCCAATGAGTTGGCTCTTCACACAAGGTGGCCAAAGTATTGGAGCTTCAGTTTCAGAATCAGTCCTTCCAATGAATATTCAGGACTGATTTCATTTAGGATTGACTGGTTTGATCTCCTTGCAGTCCAAAGGACTCTCAAGAGTCTTCACCAACACCACAGTTCAAAAGCAACAATTCTTTGGCACTTAGATTTCTTTATGGTTAAAATCTCACATCCATACAAGACTACTGGAAAAAAACATAGCTGTGACTAGATGGACATTAGTCAGCAAAGTAATGTCTCTGGTTTTTAATATGCTGTCTAGGTTGGTCATAGCTTTTCTTCCAAGGAGTAAGCGTCTTCTAACTTCATTGAAGTTGCATTGAAGTTGCTGCAGTCACCATCTGCAGTGATTTTGGAGCCCAAGAAAATAAAGTCTGGCACTGTTTCCATTGTTTCCCCATCTATTTCCTATGAAGTGATGGGACCAGATGCCATGATCTTAGTTTTCTGAATGTCGAGTTTTAAGCCAGCTTTTTCACTCTCCTCTTTCACTTTCATCAAGAGGCTATTTAGTTCTTCTTCACTTTCTGCCATAAGGGTGGTGTCATCTGCATATCTGAGGTTATTGATATTTCTCCTGGCAATCCTGATTCCAGCATGTGCTTCATCCAGCCTGGCATTTCGCATGATGTACTCTGCATATAAGTTAAATAAGCAGAAACAAGCAGGGTGAAAATATACAGCCTTGATGTACTACATTCCCAATTTGGAACCAGTCTGTTGTTCCATGTCCAGTTCTAATTGTTGCTTCTTGACCTGCATACAGATTTCTCAGGAGGCAGGTAGGGTGGTCTGGTATTCCCATCTCTTGAAGAATTTTCCACAGTTTGTTGTGATCCACACAGTCAAAGGCTTTAGTGTAGTCAATGAAGCAGAAGTAGATGTCTTTCTGGAACTCTCTTGCTTTTTGATGATCCAGCAGATGTTGGCAATTTGATCTCTGGTTCCTCTGCCTTTTGTATATCCAGTTGGACATCTGGAAGTTCTCAGTTCACGTACTGTTGAAGTCTCACTTGGAGAATTTTGAGCATTACATTGCTAGCACATGCTGCTACTGCTAAGTCGCTTCAGTCGTGTCTGACTCTGTGCGGCCCCATGGACAGCAGCCCACCAGGCTCCCCCGTCCCTGGGATTCTCCAGGCAAGAACACTGGAGTGGGTTGCCATTTCCTTCTCCAATGCATGAAAGTGAAAAGTGAAAGTGAAGTCGCTTAGTCGTGTCCAACTCTTAGCAACCCCATAGACTGCAGCCTACGAGGCTCCTGCGTCCATGGGATTTTCCAGGCAAGAGTACTGGAGTGGGGTGCCATTGCCTTTTCCATGCTAGCACATGAGATGAATGCAATTGTGTGGTAGCTTGAGCATTCCTTGGCATTGCCTTTTTTAGGGATTGAAATGAAAACTGACTTTCCCAGTCCTGTGGCCACTGCTGAATTTTCCAAATTTGCAGGCTTATTGAGTGAAGCACTTTAATAGCATCATCTTTTAGGATTTGAAATAACGCAGCTGAATTTCCATCACCTCCACTAGCATTGTTTGTAGTGATGCTTCCTAAGGCCCATTTGACTTTGCACTCCAGGATGTCTGGCTCTAAGTGAGTGATCACACCATCATGATTATCTGGGTCATTAAGATCTTTTTGTATATTTCTTCTATGTATTCTTGCCACTTCCTCTTAATATCTTCTGCTTCCATTAGGTGCATATATTTTCTGTCCTTTATTGTGCCCATATTTGCATGAAATATTCCCTTGGTATCTCTAATTTTCTTGAAGAGATCCCTAGTCTTTCCCATTCTATTGTTTTCTTCTGTTTCTTTTCATTGATCACTTAGAAAGCCTTCCTTATCTCTCCTTGCTATTCTTTGGAACTCTGCATTCAGAAAGGTATATCTTTCTTTTTCTCCTTTGTCTTTAGCTTCTCTTCTTTTCTCAGCTATTTGTAAGGCCTCCTCAGGCAACCATTTTGCCTTTTTGCACGTCTTTTCTTGGGGATGGTTTTGATCACTGTCTCCTGTACAATGTCATGAATCTCCATCCATAGTTCTTCAGGAACTCTGTCTATCAGATCTAATCCCTTGAATCTATTTGTCACTTCCACTATATAATCGTAATTGAAGTTGTCCAGTCATGTCCGACTCTTTGTGATCCCATGGACTGTAGTCTACCAGGCTCCGCCATCCATGGGATTTTCCAGGCAAGTGTACTGGAGTGGGCTGCCATTTCCTTCTCCAAGGGATCTTCCCAACCCAGGGAACGAACCCTGGTCTCCGGCATTGCAAACAGACGCTTTACCATCTGAGACACCAGGGAAGCATAAGGGATTTGATTTAGGTCATACCTGAATGGTCTAGTGGTTTTGCCTTCTTTCTTCAATTTAAGTCTGAATTTGGCAATAAGCAGTTCATGATCTGAGCCACAGTCAGCTCCCAGTCTTGTTTTTCCTGACTGTATAGAACTTCTCTATCTTTGGCTTCAAAGGATATAATCAATCTGATTTTGGTATTGACCATCTGGTGATGTCCATGTGTAGAGTCATCTTGCATGTTGTTGGAAGAGGGTGTTTGCTATGACCAGTGTGTTCTCTTGGCAAAACTCTGTTAGCCTTTGCCCTGCTTCATTTTGTACTCCAAGGACAAACTTGCCTGTTACTCCAGGTATGTCTTTACTTCCTACTTTTGTATTCCAGTCCTCTATGATGAAAATGACATCTTTTTTGAGTAGTTCTAGAAGGTCTTATAGGTCATCATAAAACCATTCAACTTCAGCTTCTTTGACGTTAGTGGTTGGGGCATAGACTTGGATTACAGTGCTGTTGAATGGTTTGTCTTGGAAATGAACAGAGATCATTCTGAAATATTTGAGATTGAAGCCAGGTAGTGCATTTTGGACTCTCTTATTTACTATGAGGGCTACTCCATTTCTTCTAAGTGATTCTTGCCCACAGTAGTAGATATAATGGTCATCTGAGTTAAATTCCCCCATTCCAGTTCATTTTAGTTCGCTGATAACTAAAATGCTGATGTTCACTATTGCCATCTCCTGTTTGACCACTTCTGATTTACCTTGATTCATGGACCTAACATTCCATGTTCCTATGCAATATTGTTCTTTACAGCATCAGAACAGCATTGTTCTTTACAGTTCTTACTTCTAGCACCAGTAACATCCAAAACTGGCATTGTTTTTGCTTTGGCTCTCTCTTCATTCTTTTTGGAGTTATTTCTCCACTCTTCTTCAGTAGCATATTGGGGACCTGCAGACCTGGAGAGTTCATCTTTTATTGTCCTATCTTCTTGCCTTTTCATACTGTTCATGGGTCTCTTAAGGCAAGAATACTGAAATGATTTGCCATTCCCTTCTCCAGGGGACCATGTTTTGTCAGAACTGTCCACCATGACCCGTCCATCTTGGGTGGCCCTATAGGGCATGGCTCACAGAGTCATTGAGTTAGATAAGGCTGTGATTCGTGTGATCAGTTCGGTTCATTTTCTGTGATTGTGGTTTTCATTCTGTCTGCCCTCTGATGGATAAGAATAAGAGGCTTGTGGAAGCTTCCTGATGGATGGGACTGGCTGTGGGGGAATCTGGGTCTTGTTCTGATAGGCTATGCTCAGTAAATCTTTAATCCAATTTTCTGTTGATGGGTGGGGCTGTGTTCCCTTCCTATTGTTTGACCTGAGGCCAAACTATGGTAGGGGTAACATTGCTCCTTCGAAAGGACTTATGCCAGCACTGATGTATTCAGTGCCCCTGACCCTGTGGCAGGCAACTGTTGACCCACACCTCTGCTGGAGACTCCCAGACACACTGGCAAGTCTGGCTCAGTCTTTTGTGAGGTCACTGCTTCTTTTTCCTGGGTCCTGGTGCACACAAGGTTTTGTTTGTGCCCTCCAAGGGTCTGTTTCCCCAGTCCTATGGAAGTTCTGTAATCAAATCCCACTAGCCTTCAAAGTCAAATTCCCTGGGGGTTTTCAGTCCCTTAGCTGATCCCCAGGTTGTGAAATCTGTTGTGGGTCCTAAAACTTTCATAACAGGGTGAGAACTTCTTTGATACAATTTTCTCCAATTTGTGGGTCGTCTGCTTGGTGGCTCTATGGTGGGGCTAATGGCAACCTCTTCCAAGAGGGCTTATGCCACACACTGTGCCTCCCAGGTCTGCTGCAGCCAGAGACCCTGTCCCCACAGCAGGCTACTGCTGACCCATGCCTCTGCAGGAGACACTCAAACACTCCAAGATAGGTCTGGCTCAGACTCTGTGGGGTCTCTGGGTCCTGGTGGGCACAAGGTTTTGTTTGAGCCCTCCAAGCATCTCTGGCAGGAATGAGGTTTGATTCTAAATGCCTTTTCTCCCCTCCTACCCTCTTTTTGGTAGGAGGTCCCAAAAAGGAGAGGTCTTTTGGGGACCTCTCCTTTGCTCTTGGATGTGGGATATCTTTTTTTGGTGGAACCCAACATCCTCCTCTTGATGGTTGTTCAACCATCCTATCAATGGTTGTCCAGCAGTAGTAACCTTGGCACCAAACTAAATACATGTCTAATCAACCATCCAAATATTTAGAATCACCCAGGTGACTACCAGATTTGTGTGCCTTTCATCCCAGCATTTGGTACCATTTAGTCCCACAGGTTGGATTCCCAGGCCACTTTTATGTTTCCAAAGATCTAGAAAATTAATTAAGGAGGAGAGAAACTTCAGCATTATGAATCCAGAAATAAATTCTTTCTCTTGGGCCTGTTCTTTTAAATACTTCTGAACTCTTTCACATGAACTCTTTTCTTCTAATTGCATCTCTGGGACCTAATCCTGGAGGGTTTGAAATGATTTGCCCTTGTGACTTTGAAACCTTTGATGCTGTGTCCCCTGCCAGGTGTGATTCCACTTCCTTCCCCAGACATCTTAATAAACGGACCTTGGAGTCTTCCTCTCCCCATTTACTAAAGATGCTACTGCTTTTGAGTTACATTTGAAGTTCACTTCAGCCCTCTATTAAGTAGGAAAAAGCCTACTCCTACTGCATGTTCTGTGTTGAGGCATGATACTGCTCAGCCCAAGGATTCTCTCCTGGGATGGAGTGATCCACTGGAACACTGCTGCAGGTCATCAGAAGAAAGAAATTCCTATAACATCTCAGATGCCTCTCTGTGAGGATACTTACCACCCTGTCCCTCACCTTAGAGTTATTTGTGTCCAAGAGTCACCTCTCCCTGCCCAAGTCAGGCAACAACAGTATTTTGGTTTTCCTGGGATGCTATGTGCCAAGGGCCAATGGGTTGTATGTAGGTGCTGCTTGTCCAATATTTGGCCAATGTCCACATTTTCAATGTTGCTTTATTGGTCTCTCAACGCTGTTTTATTGTCATGTAAAGTTTTCCATGATTCATTCTCAAAGTCAGCCACCTTCATTGTTTTCCATATGATATCAATATTGCTTCATTTTTTTTATCAGGTGCTAAAACTTATATTCTAAACTTCTGAATTCAGAGTTTTCTCTTTTTTAGGAAACAACATATTTTTTCATCTCCAGTAATTTTCATAACATATGGCCTTAGGTACCTTATGACTCTGCTGAGGGAGAAAGGAATGGTATAACTGGTTTTTAATTTACCATGCTGGACCATTCTTTAGGGTACAATCCAAACAAGGGCCAACAAGGGTAAATAAAGGATTGTAGTAATTTTAGAATGCTGTTTTCTTTTTTTTTAATTTTTATCTATCTGTTTACTTATTTGGGCTTCCCAGGTGGCACAAGTGATAAAGAACCCCCTTCCCAATGCAGGTTAGATGTAAGAGACACAGGTTTGATACCTGGGTGGGGAAGATCCCTTGAAGGAGGGCATGTCAACCCACTCCAGTATTCTTGCCTGTAGAATCCTGTAACAGAGGAGCTTGGTGGGCTACAGTCCATAGGATCACAAAGAGTCAAGACACCACAGAAGTGACATAACATGCATTTATTTATTTATTTGTTTGTTTGTTTGTTTTTGGCCTCACTAAGTCTTCATTGCTAGTTGCAGCTACCAGGGACTACTCTTTGTTGAAGTGTGCAGGCTTCTCGCTGCAGTGGCTTCCCTTGTTGTGAAGCATGGGCTCTAGGCGCACAGGCTTTTGTAGTTGCAGCACATGGGCTCAGGAGCTGCAGCTCCTAGGCTCTAGGGTGGTGGGCTCAGTGGTTGTATCACCCAGGCTTATTTGCTCTGCAGCATGTGGAATCTTCCTCAACCACGGATGGAATCCATTGGTTCCATCAGGTTGTCCCCTCCATTAGCAGGCAGGTTCTTAGCCACTGCACCACCAGTGAAGACCAAGGATTGTAATAATTCTTTATAAGCTTATAAATAATTTATTTTTATAATTCTTACATTTATTTTCCATGAAAAACTTTGTATTGACCTCTTTATCAGTTAAAAACCGAATAGTATTCACCATGATTTTTTTCAAACTTTTACACTTTTTTAAAATATAAATTTTTTTATTTTAATTGGAGGTTAATTACTTTACAATATTGTATTGGTTTTGCCATACATCAACATGAATCTGCCACAGGTAATCACGTGTTCCCCATCCTGAACCCCTTAATTTTGTATTGGGGTATAGCCAATTAACAATGTTCTGATAGTTTCAGGTGAACTGTGAAGGAACTCAGCCATATATATTCATGTATTCATTCTCCTCCAAACTTACCTCCCATCCAGGCTGCCACATACCATTGAGAAAGTTCCATGTGCTACACAATAGGACCTTGTTGGTTATCCATTTTGAACACAGCAGAGTGTACATGACCTTCCCAAACTCCCCAACTGTCCCTTTCTCCTAGCAACCATAAGTTCATTTTCTGAGTATCTTTGTTTTGTAAGTAAGTTCATTTGTATTGTTTCTTTTTAGATTCCACTATGAGATGTCATACAATATTTATCCCTCTCTGTCTGAATTACTTCACCAAGTATGACACTCTCTAAGTCCATTCATGTTCCTATAAATGGCATTATTTTGTTCTTTTTTAATGGCTGAGTAATATTCCATTGTATATATGTACCACATCTACTTTACCTATTCATCTGTCAATAGACATTTAGGTTGCTTCTGCATCTTGGTTATGGTAAACAGTGCTGCAATGAACACTGGGGTGCATGTAACCTTTCAGATCATGTTTTTCTCCAGATATATGCCCAGGAGTGGGATTTCAGGGTCATATGGTAGCTTTATTTTCAGTTTTTTAAGAAACCTCCATACAGTTCTCCATACTGGCTGTTCAAATTTACATTCCTACCAAGAGTGTAAGAGGGTTCCCTTTTCTCCACACTCTCCAGCATTTGCTGTTCATGGATTTTTTGATGATAGCCATTCTGGCTGGTATGAGGTGATATCTCATTATAGTTTTGTTTAGCAATTCTCTAACAACTAGCAATGTTGAACATCTTTCCATGTGCTTTTTGGCCATCTGTATGTCCTCTTTGGAGAAATGTCTATTCAGGTCTTCTGCCCACTTTTGTGGTGGATTGTTTGTTTCGATGCTGTTAAGTGTCATAAGCTGTTTATAAATTAGAAAATTTTTAATCCCTTATCAGTCACATCATTTGCAAATATTTTTTCCCAAACTGTGGGTTGTCTTTTCACTTTGTTTATTATTTCCTTTACTGTGCAAAAGCTTTTGAATTTAAGTAGGTTCCATTTGCTTATTTTTGTTTTTATTTCTATTATTCTGGGAGATGGATCAAAAAAGATATTGCTGTGATTTATATCAGAGAGTGTTCTGCTTATGTTTTCCTCTAGCAATTTTATAGTGTCTGATCTCACATTTAGGTCTTCAATCCATTTCGAGCTTTCTCGTGTGTATGGAGTTAAAGAATGATCTAATTTCATTTTTTTTACATGTGGCTGTCCAGTTTTCCCAGCACCATTTGTTGAAGAGACTATCTTTCCAACATTGTGTAGTCTTGCCTCCTTTGTCATAGATTAGTTGACCATAGATAGGTGCATGGTCTTTTTTCTGGGTTTTCTATCCTGTTCCATCAATCTATATTTCTATTTATGTGCCAGTACCTCACTGTTTTGATGACTGTATCTTTGTAGCATAGTCGGAAGTTAGGGAACCTGATTCCTCCAGCTCTTTTTTTCTTTTCCAAGATTACTTCGGCTATTCAGGGTCTTTTGTGTCTCCATACAAATTTTGAGATTTTTTTGTTGTTGTTCTAGTTCTGTGAAAAATGCCATTGGTAATTTGAGAGGGATTGCACTGAATCTGTAGATTGCCTTGGGTAGTGTAGTCATTTTGACAATACTGATTCTTCCAATCCATGAAGATGGTATATCTTCCCATCTTTGTTTATGTCTTCTTTGATTTCTGTCATCAACATCTTATATTTTTTGGAGTACAGCTATTTGTCTCCTCAGGTAGGTCCTAGGTATTTTATTCTTTTTGATGCAATGGTAAATGGAATTTCTTCTTGAATTTCTCTTTCTGATCTTTTGTTGTCAGTGTATAGAAATGCAACAGATTTCTATGTAATAATTTTGTAACCTGCAACTTTACCAAATTCATTGATGAGTTCTAGTAGTTTTCTAGTAGCATCTTTAGAATCTTCTATGTATAGTATCATGTCATCTGCAAACAATGATAGCTTAATTTCTTCTTTTCCAATTTGGGTTCCCTTTACTTCTAGTCTTCTCTGATTGCTATAGCTAGGACTTCCAAAACTATGTTGAATAAAAATGGCAAGAGTGGACATCCTTGTCTTTTCCTGACCTTAGAGAGAATGCTTTCAGCTTTTCACCATTGAGTATGATGCTAGCTGTAGATTTGTCATATATGGCCTTTATTATGTTGAGGTTTGCACCCTCCATGCACACTTTCTGGAGAGTTTGTATCAATGGGTGCTGAATTTTGTCAAAAGCTTTTTCTTCATCTATTTAGATGATCATATGGTTTTAACCTTCAGTTTGTTGATGTGGTGTATCACATTAATTGATTTGCGGATGCTGAAAAATCCTTGCATCCCTGGGATGAATCCCACTTGATCTGGCGTATCATCTTTTTAATGTATTTTTGAATATGGATTGCTAGTATTTTGTTGAGGATTTTTGAATCTATGTTCATCAGTGATATTGGCCTGTAATTTTATTTTTTGTGTCATTTTTGTCTAGTTTTGGTATCATGGTGATAGTGGCCTCATAAGTGAGTTTGGAAGTTTTCCTTTCGCTGAAATTTTTTGGAACAGTTTCAGAAAGATAGGTGTTAATTCTTCTCTAAAAGTTTGATAAAATTTAGCTGTGAAGCTGTCTGGTCTTGGATTTTTGTTCGTTGGGATTTTTTAAATTTATTTTTAATTGAAGGATAATTGCTTTACAGTATTGTGTTGGTTTCTACCAAACATCAACATGAATCAGCCATAGGTTTACCCATGTCCCCTTGTTGGGAGGTTTTTAATCACAGTTTACCCCGCTTATTTAACTTATATGCAGGGTACATCATGAGAAATGCTGGGCTGGAGGAAGCACAAGCTGGAATCAAGATTGCCAGGAGAAATATCAATAACCTCAGATATGCAGATGACACCACCCTTATGGCAGAAAGTGAAGAAGAACTAAAGAGCTTCTTGATGAAAGTGAAAGAGGAGAGTGAAAAAGTTGGCTTAAAGCTCAACATTCAGAAAACTAAGATCATGGCATCCGGTCCCATCACTTCATGGCAAATAGATGGGAAACAGTGGAAACAGTGGCTGACTTTATTTTGGGGGGCTCCAAAATCACTGCAGATGGTGACTGCAGCCATGAAATTCAAAAAACGCTTACTCCTTGGAAGGAAAGTTACGACCAACCTAAACAGCATATTAACATTACTTTGCCAACAAAGGTCCGTCTAGTCAAGGCTATGGTTTTTCCAGTAGTCATGTATGGATGTGAGAGTTGGACTATAAAGAAGGCTGAGCACTGAAGAATTGATGCTTTTGAACTGTAGTGTTGGAGAAAACTCTTGAGAGTCCCTTGGACTGCAAGGAGATCCAACCAGTCCACCTGATGGCCACCTGATGCAAAGAGCTGACTCATTTGAAAAGATCCTGATGCTGGGAAAGATTGAGGGTAGGAGGAGAAGGGGACGACAGAGGATGAGATGGTTGGATGGTATCACTGACTCAATGGACATGGGTTTGGGTGAACTCAGGGAGTTGGTGATGGACAGGGAGTCCTGGCGTGCTGCAGTTCATGGGGTCACAAAGAGTTGGACACGACTGAGTGACTGAACTGAACTGAACTGAATCACAGTTTCAATTTTAGTGTTTGTGATTGACCTGTTCATATTTTCTATTTCTTCCTGGTTCAGTTTAGGGAGACTATATCTTTCTAAGAATTTGTCCATTTCTTCCAGGTTGTCCATTTTACAGTTGCTCATAGTAGTCTCTTATGATTCTTTGCATTTCTGTGGTGCCAGTTGTAAATTTTCCATTTTCATTTCTAATTTTATTGATTTGAATCCTCTCCCTTTTTTTTCTTGGTGAGTCTGGCTAAAGGTTTATCAGTTTTGTTTATCTTCTCAGAGAACCAGCTTTTAGTTTCATTGATCTTTGTGATTATTTTCTTTTTCTCTATTTCATTTATGTCTGCTTTGATCTTTATTATTTCTTCTCTTCTAATAACTTTAGGTTTTGTTTGTTCTTCTTTCTGTGGCTGTTTTAGGTGTAAGGTTAATATTTGAGATTTTTCTTGAGGCAAGATTATATTGCTATGAACTTCCCTCTTAGAATTGCTTTTGCTTCATACAATGTTTTAGACCATTGTGCTTTCATTTTCATTTGTGTCCAGGTATTTTTTAAATTTCTTCTTTGATTACCTCAGTGATACAATGGCTGTTGAGTAATATCTTCTTTAGCCACTATATGTTTCTGCTTTTAGATTTTTTTTCTTGTAGTTTATTTCTAATTGCATAGCGTGATCAGAAAAGATACTTGATACAATTTTTTTTAATTTACCAAGGCTCATCTTGTGGCCTAGCATGTGGTCAATCCTGGAGAATGTTATGTGTGTGCTTGAGAAGACTGTGTAGTCTGCTGCTTTGGGGTGGAATGCTCTATAAATATCAATTAATTCTGACATATCACCATGATTTTTGATCATCTATTTTACATTGACCATAAGAAACCAAATATACTCAGAATCATAGAGCAAGAAGAGTCCTAAATGATTGTCTGTGCCATGGGGAAAATGCTAGAGTGGGAAACAGGGCACAGCATTTTCTATAGTTTGACATAATGACTGTGAAAATAGGCATAGGCATAGGGAAAGAGCTCAAATGTTGTTACTGGCCATGACCAACAGTACAATTCTCTGTGGTTTTAGTTCCATTACCTACAGTTTTCTGTGGCTTTCATGTTTTCTCTTTTGATTGGAAAAAATGTTGATTAAAAAGAGTGATTATCCAGTGATAGTCATTTGCTTAACAGAGGAGAAATGAAAGTCCCAGGTGTTCTAGCACAACCAGGGCAAGAAATCCGGCTTCAGGACTTCTAAACTAAGTTGTTCTTCGAATTGAGAGTTAAAGAAGACACATTTAGAATTCTGTTTTTCAATTAACCTAAAATTTGAGTGAAATAAGAATCCTATGTATTTGAAAACCTGGCACTCATTCTAGAGTCAAGTGGAAAACATGGTTTTACATAGGCAATGGATATGCTTCCTTGACTTCAACTCTTTTTAGATGGCACAGTCATCTACACTCATCATCTTCCAGAGCTCCCCTTGCCCTGCCTTGGTTTCTCTTGTCAGTCATCTGCTCTACCCAAGAGCCTGTTGCCAACAGTGGCTTCAGTCATCCAGGGATGCTCACAACCTCTGGTGCAAGAGGAGGTTCAACTCTTTTGGTAAACGCCTGTCAAAGCTCTGGGTGTGAGTCAGTTCCACTGAAGGAAACCTGAACGTTTACAGGCCGGGTGCTAATGCCTGCTGATTGCTATCACCTCATAATTACATTGGCAGAAATGTCACTCCAGGGGCAGGTATGAAAACCGGTAGGCTTAAAAGCTGTCTTCTCAGAGGACCCTGAGACTGGGAACCATGTGATCAATAGCCCGTTTCTAGGCCTTAGTTCTATGAGGAATTCAGAGGGCACAGAGAACCACAAATAGGGCACAAGACCTGCAGATACCTAAGGGTTTCTGGTTCAAAGAGTCGCTCTTCAAAAGGACACTGGGGAGAAAATCAAGTATATTATCAGGAGCTGTTTTGCATTTGTGATTGAGAGGTCTTAGAACTAACTATATCTTCTGAGTTGAGATGGAAGGGCTACAAAATACTTAACTTGGGGAAAAAATACTCTGTGAGAGTATTCTATAGTAATGAGTAGTGAGTTTCTATACTAATACTTAAAGTCCCACACAGGGATTAAAAGGTTTCCTATTATACACACCAAGGAAACCAGAATTGAAAGAGACACGTGTACCCCAGTGTTCATCACAGCACTGTTTATAATAGCCAGGACATGGAAGCAACCTAGATGTCCATCAGCAGATGAATGGATAAGAAACCTGTGGTACATATACACAATGGAGTATTACTCAGCCATTAAAAAGAATACATTTGAATCAGTTCTAATGAGGTGGATGAAACTGGAGCCAATTATACAGAGTGAAGTAAGCCAGAAAGAAAAATACCAATACAGTATACTAAAGCATATATATGGAATTTAGAAAGATGGTAATGATAATCCTGTATGCAAGACAGCAAAAGAGACACAGATGTATAGAACAGTCTTTTGGACTCTGTGGGAGAGGGAGAGGGTGAGATGATTTAGGAGAATGACATTGAAACATGTATAATATCATATATGAAACGAGTCACCAGTCCAGGTTCGGTGCATGATACTGGATGCTTGGGGCTGGTGCACTGAGACGACCCAGAGGGATGATACGGGGAGGGAGGAGGGAGGGGGGTTCAGGATGGGGAACACGTGTATACCTGTGGCGGATTCATGGTGATGTATGGCAAAACCAATACAATACTGTAAAGTAATTGGCCTCCAATTAAAATAAATAAATTTATATTTTTTTAAAAAAAGGTTTCCTATTACATGAGAGTTTCAGTGGTAAAACCAAGAAAGTCTGGGACAAGCCAGGATGATTGGTTACCCTACACTACACTTTAGCTGCAGTTATCTGCTATCTATTCAGCAAGCAGTGAAACTTGTTCTCGCTTTAGAGTCTTAGCACTTACTGTTCCCTCTCCCTGGAACTCTCTTCCCCTAGATTTTCACATAGTGCCTTTGTGTACTTTTGGTCTCAACTCAAATAGTAATCTTGTTCTAGCACTCTTTCAGATCAACTATGCTTTCTTCATAACAGTTATTATAATATGAATTGCTTAATTTGCTACTTCTTGTTCTATCATCCAAATAGAGTATAAGTTAAATGAGAAGGGATGCCTAATCTCTATTTGTTCATTGCTGTATCCTCGGCAACTTTAACAGAACTGGATACATGGTATGAACTCAAAAAATATTTGCTGAATGGACAAATGAATGAATGATTTTGCCTGACTCTAAAGCATATATTGAATTCTCTCATAGATACAACAAAAAGCTCTGAGAAAAATACCCACAAGACAAGTAAAATCCAGGTACCTGGTAAACTTTCAAATTAGGCCACACAGATCTATGTGGCCTAGTAGAATCTTGAGCTTCCCTCATAGGGGGATGGGTCTAGTAGAAGCTTGGGCTTCCCTCATAGCTCAGTTGGTAAAGAATCCGCTTGCAATGCAGGAGACCCAGGTCGATTCCTGGGTAAGGAAGATACACTGGAGAAGGGATAGGCTACCCACTCCAGTATTCTTAGGCTTCCCTGGTGGCTCAGCTGGTAAAGAATCTGCCTGCAAAGAGGGAGACCTGGGTTTGATCCCTGGGTTGGAAAGACCCCCTGGAGAAGGGAAAGGCTACCCACTCCAGTATTCTGGAGAATTCCATGGACTGTATAGTCCATGGGGTTGCAAAGAGTTGGACATGACTGAGCGACTTTCATTTTCACTAGTAGAATCTGACTACAAGACAGGAAAGTTGCTGTCAATTCGGCCTTTCAAGATTGCTATGTAAGTATGGTCTACATGCAGGAGATCTGAGTCTGGACTGTTTGCATGTTATATGCTGTGGTCTTGAAGTGGAAAAGGTCTATTTTCATCTTAAATCTCTTGTGATTATCTGTATCTTGTCAAAGTATCATCAGAGTGTTTAAGAAATTTGAAATTAAAAGATTCAGAGAAAAGCTATCTGGTTTCATAGCCAACTTCCCTTTTAGAAGTATTGGCCATAGCCTTTCTTTCTATTATGAACTCCCAGATGATATGGTTATTTTGTCCAAGATTCCGGTCCATTCCATCATAATTAAATCCATAGCATCATTTCCCCTCAATGCTTCTTTAACCTTCTGAGAAATGAAATTGTCAGCAAGGCAAATCCCAAATTTATCAGATGCCCTGCTCTTTACCAGACTGAGATTTCCATCAGATGCCTGGACAGCTGAAGCTTTCCATTCCTACTGTAGTGTGCCTCTATGTCCATTCTGTAATCTTCATCAGGGAAGCATCAATCATGTTCTCCATGAAATATTTCTTTGGTGGCATTGCAATTTCTTTCAATTTGTGTGCTTCTACAAATGTTCATCATCTTATTTTCCTTTATGTTTTGTGGATTTCCACAAAGGTTTAATATATTTTTAATATATGGGTGTCAGAAAGCCCCCAGGATAGAATCACAAAGAAAATTCTTGAGGAATTAATATCTCACATAAGCAGAACCTTATCATCAACACTCTGTGGAGACAGTGACCCACAGAACCTGCTATGAAGTGACTAACTGGATGGAAGTTTTCTTATGTTGTATTTCTACAGAGCACTGCTCTGTCAGTCGATACACTTTTTTGGTACAAAGAAATCAACAAGTAAAAATTTCAGGAAAAGAGACTTCCCTGATGATATGATGGTTAAGACTTTTTGCTGGTTTGATTGCTGGTCAGGGAACTAAGGTTCCCATGTGCTGCACGGGGCAGCCAGAAAAGAAAAAATTCAGACAAAAAAATTGTATGATTAAATGCAATGTAAAAAATACCTGAATGGAAGAATCCATTTAGTTAAAGTGACATCAAGAGCTTTTATTTCAACAAACATCTTTGAAGAGTTTTCTCTGTGTAAAGTAGAGTTCGAAAGAAAATGGAAATGACTCAGATATGGTCGCTAAATCCAGGGGCTTATAGCTTCCAAAATGTACACTCAGTCTTACTTCCATTATACAGAGACAAAGGTCCCTCAAGTTTAAACAAACTAAATTGAACTCACAACTATACTTGAGAGAGAACTGGATTGACAACCATAGTATATCTTTGGAGGATCCAGTAAACACAAAAGTTAAGTTACATAATCATACTTTGATGTACATCTTCATCTCCCAAATTCCTCAATATAAATTCTTTACAGCACTTACCTGAATATTTAACTTGTTATCAGAAAAGTAAGTAGGGGCTTCCCTGGTGGCTCAGATGGTAAAGCGTCTGCCTGCAATGCAGGAGACCTGGGTTCGATCCCTGGGTCAGGAAGATCCCCTGGAGAAGGAAATGACATTATACAGAAACAAAGGTCCCTCAAGTTAAAAAAAAAAAAAAAAAGAACAACTAAATTGAACTCACAATTATAGTTGAGAGAGAACTGGGTTGACAACCATAGTATATCTTTGGAGGCTCCAGTAAACACAAAAGTTAAGTTACATAATCATACTTTGATGTACATCTTGATCCCCCAAATTCCTCAATATAAATTCTTTATAGCACTTACCTGAATATTTAACTTGTTATCAGAAAAGTAAGTAAATGAAGAGCTACCCAGACAGAAGAAAGCTTCTCCTTTGAGGAAAAGCAGGGCTGGTTCCCAACTGCCACCGTATTTACTGACTAGAATCATCGCTATAGGGAGCATTCACTGAAATGCTCATTAATCAAGTTAGGAGGAAAGTGAACATTATTTTAACGAGCTAAATACAGCAGATGTCTCCTCCTCCTTATTTGTTTTCTCTCTTCTCTATTTGCATTAGGCAACTTAATTACAAAGCAATGATATCTCCTAAATCCCCAAAGCGGAAATTGTTCTTCAAGACTGAGCTTATAAATTCTTAAACCCACCACAAGATTATCCAAATTTCCAAAGCTCCTTCTTGCCTTTCAATTGTGGCTTCTTTTAATACTACCTAAATATTTTTGGTCTGTAAGTAGATTATACATTTTTGGCAAACACAAATGCTTTAAAAATATCTCAGTGTATTCAGAAAGGACATTTTCTCAATTTATTTTTGTGTTGCTGGGAACAAAGTAACAGAATTTTGGACACTTCTAGAAGAAATAGCATTCTAATATTTGTACAGGCAAAGAAAAACTGCATGTCATGCATTGACATCTATATTATTATTATTATTATCATTATGCTAGAAAATGAATGTTTCTATTGTCTTTTAGACATCAGCCTTTCATGGTAGCCTTATTACAAGACAACTCTGTGTAAATGAAAGAAAAAGATATTTAACAAGTAGAAATAAATGGGCATGATTCACCAGCACAGTTAACTCAAGATTTTCCAACCTTATAACCACAACTGATAGGAAGATTTATTACCACAGCTGCTTGTATTAAACTTCTTTTCCTTGCAGTTGAAAGAATCAAATTTCTTCTTGGAGATTAGTCATTTGTGGGGGTGTCGCCAACTGCAAAATGCTTCTGTTATGAATGAGGTGCACTTCTCTGTTGCTGTCCTCCAGCCCTAAGTCAGTGAGTAATTTTCATCTCTTTATATGTCTTTTCTCGCCTACCATCAGGAACAAATTTTAATGACTTACATAGTCAAACTTTCTTTAGTTGTTACTCAAACCAAAAACTTCAGATGGTATTCTTTCTGGTAACATGATAACCTTACAAAGAAAGGTACAATGACATGACATTTTGGCACATGTTTACAAGGATGAAATCCAAGCTGACGGAACGGTCTACATGGGCCATGAAAGTGGGAAGGGAGCTAATGTATCTTGGGTGGTATACTTGTACTAAGCACTGTGTTAGGTTCTTTATAGAAATAATCTTGTCTAATTCTTTGAGCAAGCTCTGGGAGCTGGTGATGGACAGGGAAGCCTGGTGTGCTGCAGTCCATGGGGTTGCAAAGAGTCAGACGCAACTGAGCAACTAAACTGAACTGAATTCTTGGAATAGTTCTGCCAGGGGCTAGGTGATATTCCCATTTTATGTGTGAAGAAACTGAATTTCTCAAGATGGTGCAGCTTATTTGTGGATCCAGGTGACTCCCTTGCCTTCTCTCTGTATTTCAACATTCTACCTATATAGTATGAAGAATTACCTAATTATGTATAGCACTAACATAACTATACAGTTAAGGAGAGGTTTGATTCTGTGTCTAAATAAGAAAATCATAAAGCCAAAAGAGACTTCAATGGGTCATCTCTTTCACTCCCTACTGAAATCATATAAAACTGAGAAAGCTCTGCCTTTTTTTTTTTTTTTCTGAACACTTCTGGAAACATGTATTCCAAGATTTCCCTTGTCTCCCTTCACAATTTCTGATAACTGTCATCTTCATGAAATGTTTTATCTAATAAGATTTTCCCATCACCCTTTAAGCTTTTGTTCTGAACTATATGGAGATGGCAGGATCTACACATAGTAAGTTTCTGTCATTTGAAAATAGTTGTTAGGACAACTAAACAGAGTGAGATTTCAGTAAACCCACACGTTGCTTGGTATATTTCATGTCATTTTGGCTGGTGATGTTTTTCCATCGAACTGAGTGATAGATTTAGCTACATGTGCACTTTCTAATTTACCATGCATAGGTGGTTTTACTATTATATATGAACAAAAACCAAAAAAAAAAAAAGTTGAAAAGCAAAGAAGTATTCCAAGAATTCACAACTGGATCATTGAGCTTAAATTTATTACTTACTAATGAACCAGCTTAAATAAAACTGACTATGAACAAGCATTTTGGGTGGGGAGATGTACCATATTTGCCTCTTTTGTTGGTTAAGAATATAGTCAATCATCTAGCTATGCCCCTTTACGAGAGTAATAGTTCTGTTTAACCCACTATTGATGTTTAACCCACTTACTTGATCAAATGTGTCTCACATGATCTAAGGGTCACCTAACAGTCCAAACAACTTAATAAGCCTTTCCTGATCATATACAGTTGTGTAAGACAGAAAAACAAAGAGAGAATCTCTATTTCTGCCATTGGATACTTGAACAGCTGAGTCTAACCCAGTAAAATGAATGACACACACTAATCCAGAACATGGCTTCTAATAAGCTATTGAGATGCTACTTTCCTATTTCTTCATTTAGGTAACATGATGTTTTGTCTTCTTTCCCTAGTACTTGAGACAACTAAATAAATGGGCAGTGTAAAGAAAGACAATGCCTCTGAGGAGACTGGATTCATCCTTGGATTTTCCCAACCGCCTCAAATCCAGGCTGCCTTCTTCTTAGGACTGCTGTTTTTCTACCTGGTCACAGTGTTTGGGAACAACATTGTTGTAGTGAGATGGGATTCTCAACATCATAACCTCATGTATTTTTTTTCTCAGTAATTTATCCTTCCTTGATATCTGTTACTCTACCGGCTGGGAGCCATATGTGTTGGCCCAATGCTTCAGGGACTTCCCTACCATTTCCTATACCAGCTATTAGGCCCAGATGACCACATTCCTCTTTCTGGGGATGACAGAGTGTCTCCTCCTTGCTATCGTGGCTTATGACAGGTTTGTTGCAATCTCCAATCTCCTGCGTTACACCATCATTGTGAACAATTGGGTTTGCATACAGTTGGCCTTGGGAACCTGGACTAGTGCCTTCTTAGTAGCAGTCACACCAATCATTGCAAGCCCTGCTCATTGTTGTGGGCATTATTTCATCAACCACTTTACCTGTGAGATCCCAGCCCTGCTGAAGCTTATCCACTCAGACATCCCTGTCAGTCTAATTCTGGGTCTGGTTATCAGTGTGTTCACACTGCCGCTGCCATTCACTTGCATCCTCATCTATTACTCGCATTGTGGTTGCTGTGCTAAAGACCCATTCTGTGGAGGCCAGACTCAAAGCTTTTTCTACTTGTGGATCCCATCTAACTGTGGTCACCATATTTTATGAGACAGCCATCTACATGTTACTGAAACCTCAGTCAAAAGAATATCAAGAAGAGGACAATGTCATCTCAATATTTTATGGAGCAGTCACCTCCATGTTAAATCCCCTCGTTTACATTCTGAGAAATAAGGATGTAAAAGGAGATCTTAGGAAGTGAGCCAAAGGAAATGAAAAATCCTAATGGCTCTCTTTATAAGCCTCTCCAACATGCAAGAAAAACAGTGAAAACTCAGTCCATAAAATTTCAGTTTACATGTTTAAAAACAGCAACAACAACAAAAATCTGAGTAAGCATTCTTTCTGTAGTCATCACTAGGAACTCATTAACAAGTATACCATGAAAGTTAACATTTTGTCAAGCCATGTGAAGCATTAAGGCCATGAATGTGCCTGAAATAGTTCACACAGAGAATAATGGTAGTAGGGAAGCAAAGGTGATGGCTACCGCCATAGTAGCCCATCGAGGAGAAGTTTTTTTTCTGGGGTATAAAGCACAAGATTTTTGCAAACAAACATCTTTGTATTTGCCACACAAGGTAGACAGAATTCATATATAGGACAGCGGTCATGCAACCAGAATATAGCATTTGCTCCTCATATCACATTTTAGAGTTGTCTGACCCAATTTGAACCTGATGGGCAAATGACCCCTCACATGCCACATGTAGGTGATACTATCTCATGGCAATAAGCAACTTTTGTATTGAAAACTTGTTATCATTTGAAAGTGTTTTTTAAAAAAATTATTCTAATTTATGCTTATAATTTCTTATTTTAAAATAGTTTGCATATTATACATATTAATAAATATTTTCTCCACCAACATTTATTTCTGCAAATATTAAATTTCTATCATATCAATTTCCTATAAAAATGTCTAAACTGAAATTGTTATTCTTTTGCCTTCTCCTCTTTCTCTGCCTTCTCTTCCGTGATGCGCTTTAGTGACCCTCTGGTCATTTCTACTCCCACTTCTCATACACATTCATGAGCATTTCTGCTCTACCCAAGAGCCTTCATGGCCAAGATTGTGAATATTTTTCTCTTTTTCCCCAATTTAATAAGATGCCATATGCAGTTCCTATTGTTGCCAAGCAACATTTACTTTATACTTTGTATTATGGTAACTTGTTGATTCTTTTTCTTATCTTAAGTTGATTGACTCCAGAAACCTTTTGCCATAGCACATTCAGAAGGTAGATATGTCTTCTAAAATTTCCGTTATTCCTAGAGGCTTCTCTTTGGTAGATGGGTATCTGGTCCCAATACTTTCTGTCATTAGCCTTTTTCTTCACTTTCTGAAGGTTGTTTATTTTGAAGGTATATTATCTGAGAAATTATATATATACCTGTATATATATGCACATATAATATACTTATATATTATGTGTTATATATTCAGTTCAGTTCAGTCGCTCAGTTGTGTCTGACTCTTTGTAATCCCATGGACTGCAGCATACCAGGCTTCCCTGTTCATCACCAATCCCCAGAGCTTGCTCAAACTCAAGTCCATTGAATTGGTAATGCCATCCAACCATCTTATCCTTTATATTATAATTACATATGTTATACTTTTATAATATATTCTATATTTTATAATTTATATGTATTTTAATAAATAGTGGAGGTTAAATATGAACCCATATATATTATATATGTGTGTTTTATATATTATACTGCTAACTTATAAAGGTATAATATATGTAATTATATTCAACACTGTACTTTGTTGATGGTTCCATATATAATTGAAGCCATTTGGATTGTTGGCAATGGAGTCAGAAAGCTTGGGTTCATATTTAACCTCCACTATTTATTAGCTATGGCATCTTTGGCAAGTAACTGCTCTGTGCATCAAGTTCTCCACCCATAAAATAAAAATAATAATAGTACCCTCCTTATTGTGCTGTTGGAAAAATTAAATTGATATGATCATCTATTTAAAGTTCTTAGAGCAGTTCCTGGCACATGGTAAGCATTCAATAAATGTTAGATACTACTGCTATTTTCTAAAAGCTTCCAAATATTCCTATTCTTTGCTTTTTAAAATCAATTTCATTTATGCATCATTTTCTCCAGGGTGTACAATGAGGAGCCCCATCAGTCCCATTTTCCAATTTTAGAAACACAGTAATATCGTATTTCCCTTTGGCTCTCACTTTTATGGCTTTACTCTTAATCTGGTTGACTCCTATTCCAGTTCCTCTGACCTATGCTTGATATATTTTAAGTAGAGACAGCCTCAAACTTAGGAATGAGTTATGTCCAAAAGTTAACTCATAAGTCATCAGCTTGGAACTCAGAGCACGTTTTCCCCACTGAGACAGGATAGCAACATTCCAAGGGCAGCTCACCAACACCTATTTAGGTCATCATTCTATCACTAATAATACTAAAGGCCTTAGGAGAATTTTTTTTTAAGTATGTTTATTGAAAGATAGGTTCTGAGTCCCACTTTGGACAGGCACTATTAGATGGCATTAGTGATCCAAAAAAAAAAAAAAAAAAACACCTGTCATGAGGATCTGTGTAACCACTGTCATGCCCTGATGGGTATATGAGGAAATCTTCAGAAGTAAGAATGGGACCCAGGGAGCTTCTCTAGAGACTAAAAAAAGTAGTAACTTGCTTCTATATATGGGTCATGCACAATTCAGAGGACTGCTAAGTCTCTCTTCATTTCTTTTTACGTTATTGCTGGTGTTGGATGACTTCCTAACAGAAAGCTTGGGGTCATTCATTCCATTAAGATTTTTAAAGTGGCTACTGTATGTTAAGGATACAAATCCAAGTAAGTCATTCTCTTGCCTTTGAAGGGCTCACATTGGAGTTGGGGAGTTAATAAACACAGTGAAGTGCTACAGATACTGCGATCCATATTTACAAAAGTTACAGAGATCAGTTCTAACTGGGCAGTCAGGAAACATTTACTAGAAGACATGACACCTTTAGTAGAGCCTTGAGAAAGGAAGAGTTTGCCAGTTGGATAAGGAATGACAATTTTAGTGGATGCAGTGTGAACAAGAACAGAGGTATAAAACCCAGCTTGCTGAACTTTCAGATACTGCCAATTCAGTTCCCACAGCAGAGGGTGTGGGGCGTGTTTTGGCAAAATATAAAACCTGAGAAGAAAGCAGAAGGCCAGATTATGGGAAGATTGCTATGCTATATATAAAGCTTGCACTTTATTTATTCTATAGGTCAACAAACTACAGTCTGAAGAGCCAAATCCAGCTCTTGGTTTGTGTAGCCCACAGCTAAGTATGGTTTTCAAATTTTTAATGGATGCTAATTGGATGCATCACTGACTCAATGGACATGGGTTTGGGTGAACGCTGGGAGTTGGTGATGGACAGGGAGGCCTGGCGTGCTGTGGTTCATGGGGTCGCAAAGAGTCGGATATGACTGAGCAACTGAACCAAACTAGAAAAAAAAACAAAACAAAACAAAACAAAAAAAGCCTAAGAAGACAATTTAACAAAGTCTGTGTGTTGTCTGTGGAGCCTAAAACACTTACTATCTGACCCTTTTAGGGCTTCCCAGGTGGCTCAGTGGTAAAGAATTTACCTGCCAATGCAGTAGACCTGGGTTTGATCCTTGGGTCAAGAAGATCTCCTGGAGAAAGAAATGACAACCCACTCCAGTATTCTTGCCTAGAGAATCCCATGGACAGAGAAGCCTGGGAGGCTATAGTCCACGGGGTCATAAAGAGTCAAACACAACTTAGCGACTAAATAACAACAAAACAACAATCTGACCCTTTGCAGAAAAAAAAATTGCTGAGCCCTACTATAGGTGATGGGTAACTACTGAAACTTTTTGAGCTGATCAGTAACATGCTCAGAATCATGTTTTTAAAAGCTCACTTTTACAATGAAAGTGAAAGTGAAAGTCACTCAGTCTTGTCCCACTCTTTCCCACCCCATAGACTATACAGTCCATGGAATTCTCCAGGCCAGAATATTGGAATGGGTAGCCTTTCCCTTCTCCAGTGGATCTTCCCGACCCAGGGATTAAACCAGGGTCTCCTGCATTGCAGGCAGATTCTTTACCAACTGAGCTATGAGGGAAGCCCCAACTTCTGCAATAAATGTGTAAAATTGACTGAAGACATAGAAGACTGGATATAGGGCCCATTAGGAGGCTTCAACAACAAACTCAAACTAAGACTATAGCAATACAAATTTGGAAGAAACTTGGGTCATTAGAGTAAACCTTCCTCTTTCATTTTTACATGCAATTTCATTCACTTTCAACATGCATTTTCTCCAAAGCAGGATCTTTAGCACAAATATAGTAAGGGGCCTCAGGGCCAGGTGATCTCATCCTGAGCATCATTCATTTCTTTCCTACCATTCAGTGACCAAAGAGAAATATGAAGAGAGCCAGGTTCAAAGTTACTTAGTTGGGTGTTTTATTCATATATTACAGTCTTTTCTGTAACCCAGAATAGCTGTGTATGGCATATAAAATTGCATTTTGTTCAAATAAACTGCATTTACTTAAAGATAATAAAGATCCTCTGGCTTCTCACATGATCTCTGAAGTTCACTGGTCACCTGTCACTTGTTTAGACACAATACTGCACCTCATGCATCAGGAATAGTGCCATCATGAGCCTTAATAAAAAGATTTCTAAAAATAGTGTTTAGTAATGTCGGTGATTCCCAGTTTCTTTTTCTTTGCTCAAATATCATTAGCCTTCCCTGTTTCATCATATCAGTTATTTCCTGCGTATCCCATAAAACCGCAGAAACCTACAGATATCATCCCTTTGCAATATGTACACATATAAAATCACTATGCCGTGCACTTTAAACTTACACAAGGTTATATGTCAGTCATATCTCAATGAAGATAGGGGAGGAAAGGAAGACACCCACAAATAAATATTTGCTCAGCCCATGTAAAAAAAGTCCTAGAATAATAATATCTAAATTTTGTTCAAGATATGGTCACAAAGATCACTCAATTTGAGTTTCACAACAACATGAAGTCACTTTACAGATGAGAAATTCAAGGATTCGGAAGCTACAAAGATTTGCCAAAAATAAAAGTAGGACTCAAACCCATCTCTAACTCTAAAGCTTGTAGATTTTCCATTGTGCTGCATCCATAAGACAGCAGAATTTGATTTTCTCATCAACAACTTGTTCATGATGCTTACTCACACTTGAGCTGTGAAGTCTGTTGCTGAGTCACTCTTTCACTTGCTGCTTATTTTTTCATATTAGCCTATATTCTTTCCTGCATTATAGATCCATAAAAGACTCTCATAATTGACTTAAAGTCACCTTAACCTAACTGTCTATAATCTCTCAAACACATGGCAATCTTCTCTTCATATACATGAAAAAAATGTCAGTAGCTTTGCTTGCTTTTGCTTCTTCCCTATATTACCCAGGCTTTCTGTCTAGTGCAGACATTTGTCATTTGCTCTTTGATTTTCCCTACCTATGTTCTAATTTCTCTATTTTTTTCTGTGCTCTCCATTAGTTTGTTCTGAAATCGAAAATATCTATTTTTCTCTTCAAAGCATTTAGCTTCATTTCTTTCCTTGAGAGCTTTCTTCAAATTATGTTTTCATCTGTACCAATCCTCTCTGACAGCTTGAAATGAAAGCTGGGCTTCTCTCTCCTTGACCATTCCTCATTGTTTTCAATGCCTTCTCTTACTTATATGAATTTGCTCATCCTCCATTTACCTCTGCAAATTTCCAAGCTTTTAAGAAATTAATTTCAGCTATTACCATTGCATGATAAGAAAAAGTGCTGTCTTTCATTTTGTATGTCGGACCTCTACTCTCTCTTGCATATAAATCCTGTCAACCTACTGGATCACTTCTCCTTTATGTAAGCATATTGCAAAGTGTTAGCATATGCTTCCAAATAATCTTTCAAGTCTACATTTTTGCACACAATCTTCTGAGTATTCAGCTTTACTGGTCAATTTCCAATTACCTCTGGCCCTTTTCCCTTTTCTGAGATGTAATTTAAATGTCCCTCTACTCCAAAACCACTCTACTTTATGAAGAATGAAGAAAGGGCACCACATCTTTAATTTACAAATCCAAGCTGTTCTCCTCCCTAATTGACATCCTTGATCATGCCCTCCAGTTCAGATCTCCTATCTTTCAAACATTTTTATGATAATATTTTACCAAAAATCCTCCTCTCTGTTGTAGTCTCTTCCTCCTTTTCAATAACAAGAACGTCAAAAAAAAGTCATGACATATGAATAATGGACATGTACTACAAGGAAACAATGGTATGTTACACATATAAAGAAAACAGATAAATTATTTGTGGGTAAGAAGAGGTGGCAAGAATACACAGAACTGTACAAAAAAGATCTTCACGACCCAGATGATCACAATGGTGTGATCACTCGCCTAGAGCCAGACATCCTGGAATGTGAAGTCAAGTGGGCCTCAGAAAGCATCACTATGAACAAAGCTAGTGGAGGTGATGGAATTCCAGTTGAGTTATTTCAAATCCTAAAAGATGATGCTGTGAAAGTGCTGCACTCAATATGCCAGCAAATTTGGAAAACTCAGCAGTGGCCACAGGACTGGAAAAGGTCAGTTTTCGTTCCAATCCCAAAGAAAGACAATGCCAAAGAATGCTCAAACTACCGCACAATTGCACTCATCTCACATGCTAGTAAAATAATGCTCAAAATTCTTCAAGCCACGCCTCAGCAATATGTGAACTGTGAAATTCCTGATGTTCAAGCTGGTTTTAGAAAAGGCAGAGGAACCAGAGATCAAATTGCCAACATCCACTGGATCGTGGAAGAAGCAAGAGAGTTCCAGAAAAACATCTATTTCTGCTTTATTGACTATGCCAAAGCCTTTGACTATGTGGATCACAATAAACTGTGGAAAATTCTGAAAGAGATGGGAATACCAGACCACCTGACCTGCCTCCTGAGAAATCTGTATGCAGGTCAGGAAGCAACAGTTAGAACTGGACATGGAACAACAGACTGGTTCCAAATAGCAAAAGGAGTATGTCAAGGCTGTATATTGTCACCCTGCTTATTTAACTTATATGCAGAGTACATCATGAGAAATGCTGGGCTGGAAGAAACACAAGCTGGAATCAAGATTGCTGGGAGAAATATCAATAACCTCAGATATGCAGATGACACCACCCTTATGGCAGAAAGTGAAGAGGAAGTAAAAGGCCTCTTGATGAAAAGTGAAAGTGGAAAGTGAAAAAGTTGGCTTAAAGCTCAACATTCAGAAAACTAAGATCATAGCATCTGGTCCCACGACTTCATGGGAAATAGATGGGGAAACAGTGGCAGACTTTATTTTGGGGGGCTCCAAAATCACTGCAATGGGGATTGCAGCCATGAAATTAAAAGATGCTTACTCCTTGGAAGAAGTTATGACCAACCTAGATAGCATATTCAAAAGCAGAGACATTACTTTGCCAACAAAGGTCCATCTAGTCAAGGCTATGGTTTTTCCAGTGGTCTTTTATGGATGTGAGAGTTGGACTATGAAGAAAGCTGAGCGCCGAAGAATTGATGCTTTTGAACTGTGGTGTTGAAGAAGACTCTTGAGAGTCCCTTGAATTGCAAGGAGATCCAGTCAGTCCATTCTAAAGGAGATGAGTCCTGGGTGTTCATCGGAAGGACTGATGTTGAAGCTGAAACTCCAATACTTTGGCCACCTCATGCGAAGAGTTGACTCATTGAAAAAGACTCTGATGCTGGGAGGGATTGGGGGCAGGAGGAGAAGGGGACGACAGAGGATGAGATGGCTGGATGGCATCACCAACTCAATGGACATGAGTCTGAGTGAACTCCGGGAGTTGGTGATGGACAGGGAGGCCTGGCATGCTGCGATTCATGGGGTCGCAAAGAGTCAGACACCACTGAGTGACGGAACTGAACTGAAGAAGAAATGTAGGTTATTTCTTTAATGCAGAAGAATTTGAACTGGGTTAAGAAGTATGGGTAGCATTTAATGGTATGGGATGGATATGATCATATTCCAAATGGCAGGGAAAAACGCACACACATGTAAATGCGTGTCATGGGGTATATTTTCAGAATGGCTAGTTCCTGTTGGCTGAAGGATGGGCTGCAAGTGTTGTTCATCAGTAAGGTGGAGGTATGTTGTAGAGCATATTATTCACTTAAGTTTATCTTTTATTCTACAGGCAGAAGTAAGCCATTGGAAGTTTAAAAAGGAGTAACATAGTAAACTCTCAAATCTTTACTGAAAGAGTGAATGAATCAATCAAAGATAAATCCAAAATGTTTTATTTGAGTGAGTAGGAAGAGAGCAACACTGTTAACAAAGGAAAGAAAGAAGGGGATCTGCTGGCTTTGGTCAATGGGAAATGGGATATAAGTGAACATAAAGTGCTTGAAAGCCATCCAAAGCAAGCTGTTCATCAAAAACATGCATATGAAAGTTTAAGAGGTTAAACATACAGATAAAGGTTGAAATTCTACCACACAGAAAGGATAGTTAAAATTATAGAGGTGAGTGAAATGACCATGCCTAAACTCAGAAGAAAGATTAGAAGGTGTTTCCATGGAAAATACCCACGGGGATAGGAAGAGAAAACCGGAGATTAAGGAGCAAAAGCTTTGTATGGTAGTTAGAAGAATCCAGAGACTGAAACATTATTGAAGCCAAAGGAAGAAAAAATTTAAAAGAAGGGATGATTAACAATGCTGAAATGGTTCAGATTTACAGAGGAGAAGGTGTTTTAAAAAGCATTAGGTATTTCAGTAGACAGGAAGTTGCAGAAGCTAAATGGTGGGAAGGAGGTGAGAAAGTAGAGGTAGCAATTGTAGGCTACTCTTTAGTAAAGTTTGGTGATAAACAGAAGGTAAGAAATGAGATAGCTCATGAATTTATCAGGATTAAGGGATGAATGTTCTTAGAATTGGAGAATCCTCTGTGTGATTGTAAACATAAGGAACAGAGTTTGGTACAAATCAGGAGATATGTGTATGTGTGTGTATATATGTATATATATATATATCATAAAACTGGTAGCATGGAACATGAGGATGCTTACTAAAGCAAGATCCTGAAAAATCAAGAGGAAGTGAAATCAGCTAACCATGTACATGTAGTAGTTAGCTCTGACGGGAAAGCAGGTGGGAGCTTCTTTCCTACAGGCAGAAAAAAGTATCGTTTCAGATACAGGAAAGAGTTAAAATTGAAAGGAGAGAAAGGGGTAAACAGATCTTATTCCTCTTTGATTAATCTAAACTTTTAATTACCCATTTCTCTATCCTTCATACGTCTGGGTCTTGAACTCCATCTTCAGGGATTGTGTAGTATTTATTTTTGTGTGTCTCTATCGTCCCTCTTGCCCCACTCTGTAGATGTTTTATGTAACAACTCCACATTGTCTTTTTTCCTTCAGTTTATCCCAACATTTTTTTTTGCTGCTCTTCCACTTTACGGTATTCCTTTACTCCTTTCTCTACCCCTCCTAACATGGATTTTTATTTCTCCCTTCAACATAAACTCATCATCCACACATATTAGTTCCTAAATCTCTAACTGTTTTTCATACAGACCTTTCCTCACTAGTGAAGACTACAGCTAGTGATTATTACATTTTTTAAGAGGTTGAACTGTAATAGAAAGTGATAGAGAAGGAATAGTATCATTGTGGCGGGGTAGGGTGGGGGAACTTGAACATGCTTACAAGATAAGAGGAAAGAGTCAGTCGAAAAGGGGAGTGAGGTGTTACTACAAAACAAAGTTATTTTCTAGAGCAAATAAAAGGAAATGGAATCCAGAGCACAGGTAGAGGGATTTATCTTAGGCATAATGGGAATTCTTTTTCACCAAAGCAGGAGGGAAGGAGTCAGTGATGAGTCAAACATATACCTGTTGGTAGAAGGAAGGGACAAGAAGTGTAAGAATTCTAACTTGATGACTTCAATATTTTGGATATTAGGGACATCAAGTACCGAGTGTGAAGATAGAAATGATGAAGGAGAAGACAGGGAGAAACTCATGGAACTTCCAGTGAGCTGTTGTGGGAAACGGAGCAGAGAGCAGTCCAAGAAAACATCGCATTATTATGACATGAAGGTTCAAAGGGAGCTTAAAAGCCATAAACCTGTAGAAGGATAAATCCACATAGTTAAGGGATCTTGTCTTAGCAATATTTAGCGGTCTACACATAGTAAAAGATGGCCTGAATAAGGCCCACATGTGGGAAAAGAATTTAATTAATTCTGGTGTAATAGAGATAGGGATAAATCCCAATGTCTCAAGAGAGTATGCTGTGCTTGAAAAACTGCAGGAGTTTGTTATGGCTGAAAGAATAGTATCTGAGGTTGAAAGGTTAATCAAGGACCTAAGAGCTGATGTTCTCACATTCCTTTGTCAATGGAGATCCATTGAAGGGTTTTGAGCATGAGAATGACCTGATTAGATTTGTGTTTCAAAAACATCACTAGGAAATATCTGCAGAGGGCGGATTGAGAAGAGATTTGGGAGGCGAAGATGACATTTAAGAAGACATTTCAATAATATAGATGAGAGGACCTACACAGAAGCGGGCACAGAGAGGAGCATATGGATTAGAGAGAACTACAGAGACATTTGGGGCTTCCCAGGTGGCTCAGCGGTAAAGAATCCACCTACCAATGCCGGAGACCCGGGTTCGATCCCTTGATCGGGAAGATCCCCTGGAGGAGGAAATGGCAACCCACTGTAATATTCTCGCCTGGAGAATCTCATGGACAGAGGAGCCCGGCAAAGAGTCGGACATGACTGACCCACCAAACAACAACAGAGACACTTGGTTGAGGATAGATTTGAGAAAACTTGGTGATTGAATGAGCATTTAGTTTATTTGAATTGTTGCATTTCTTCCTAAAGATCCTTCTGCAGCTGATGAGCAATCCTTCTTCTGAAGCCAAGAGAAAAAAGCTTAGGACTAAATGCATCTGAAGCTTATAGTACATTCTTGAATCTCTCGAGCAATGTAATGGAAAAAGCATGGGCTTTGGAGTCAGACAGTCCTGGATTCTAAACCCAGGTCTGCCACTTAAAACCTGTATGATGTGGCATAGCTAGATTCTCTGAGCCCTAGTTTCTTACTCTATAAAATGAGAAACATATCTATTTTCCAGAGTCACTGTGATTTTTAAAATGAAATACTGAAAGAAAATGTGTACAAGGTAGGCGGTGTGAATATTTCCTGGTACGTAGTAAGTGTTCAATAAATGACAGCTAGTTCTGTTTCCCTTGTATTTTATATTATTAGGATCTTTGTTATTATCTCAATATTCATGTAGTACTTCTGCCAGGTTCTACTATCCCCTCTAGGACTAGTTTCATAGTGTCACAAGCTACTCCCACCTTTTTTCACAATGAAGTCATAGACACATTACACATACATTCATACATTATAGATAAGTTATCCCTCAAATATAGATAAATAAGCCATCGTGGTTTTCGTGCTTCAGGTCACATGGTATGAAGGACTCTCCCCTCCTCTAGTCCACCAATGAGATAGCCAGACCTGGTTCGCACCAATAGCAGAGACTGTCCCTGAAATCAGATTGTATTTGACTGGCAGATAAAACCATACCACACAAACATGGCTTCTCAAATCATGTGTTTAAATGGTTGTTGTCATATTATAATAGGGCTTCCCTATACAGGGCTTCCCTATAATAGGGCTCATATGGTAGAGTCTGCCATATTATATGTACAAATAAACATTGTATCATTGTATATGTCATATGTGAATATGTTATATTGTTCCAGTCATGCCTCATATACAACTACCTGAAAAAGTATGAATTGGAGGAAGCCCCTCAAATCCCATGATTTAAGGAGCTTCTCCAAAAACAAAATCATAGTAGTCCAGGCCCCTCTAATTGTATCACAGGCAGCTGTCCCTGAAATGGTATCTGCCAAACTGGATGGCTGCCCACAGAGACTGCCCTACAAATAACCTTTGGTATGGGATTGTGCCTCTAGTTACAGCCTGTGAATGACAGAAATCCTGCCACGTAGAGGCTTTCCTTGGGTTATACATGTATGTGTGCATGCTAAGTCATTTTAGTCATGTCTGACTCTTTGCGACCCTATGGACTGTAGCCCGTCAGGCTCCTCTGTCCATGGGATTCTCCAGGCAAGAGTACTGGAGTGGGTGGTCATGCCCTTCTCCAGGGGATCTTCCCAAGCCAGGGATCAAACCCACATCTCCTGTGTTGGCAGGCGGGTTCTTTACCACTAGTGCCACCTGGGAAGCCCTTACATGTATAGACATAATCAAAATAGCTTACTATTTTATTGTAAATAAATCTAATGTGATTCCTTTAACAAAAGAACATGTTTAGGGTTCTTTCCTCAGAAATCTACTAGGTTGCTGCTCAAAGGGATCACTTTTCCAAACTACGGTTCAAGTTCAAGTGATAACCTGAGTTAGGGATACAAAATAGCTTGTGCATGAAAAGAGATCCAAACTATCAGAGATTTTCCAAAATTTCCCTTCAGCATCAGCCCTAAGGCTCTGAATTAATAAGATCTCTGACGATACTTTATTGGGTGCTTTTGACAGTGTTCTCAGTCAGGTATTCTAGAATATTTTGCTGCCCAAGCTAGAACAAGGCTCAGTGACATTCTCCATGCTTATGTTTTCCTTATTGTAGTGTGGAACCACTTGCCCCCAAAATGTAGCAAATTGGGGTTGTGAGAAGAGAGAAAAGTGGTCCATCAACGCTAGCTAGCAACGAAGAAAATGAGAGATGGCAAACATGAGCAACTTAATGTGGCCATATACTTTACTCTTGGTTTTTGTGAAATGGATTCTCACCAAAGAGGGAGAGACAAAGAAGGAAACAATTATAATACAGTATGTAAAAAGCTGTGAAGGAGATAAACATAGGATTTCTATGGGATTATAGTGACACCTAACACAGGCTTAGAGGATAAAGGTACCAAGGAGGGTTTCCTGTAAGATACGACATCTGAAATGAGCTTTGAAGGATGAACAGGATTTTCCTGGATGAAGAAGTTGTGGCAGGTATTCCACACAAAAAGAAAATACCCTGTTCAGAGGAGTCAAAGCTTTAAAGAGAAGCATGTGCAAACCAGAAGTAGCTCTGCCTGGCTGCACTATAAAGTTTGAAGGGGTAGTGAAGAGGTGGTAAGGTAGGTCAGAAGAGGGAATGCCAAAATGAGAGGCTGGAGCAGGAATCAGATCATGCATGGCCTTCTGTGGCACGATACTGTAACCTTCACATGTTATGGCTTTAATAAGGAAGCTTCATGAAACCAGAGACTGTATATATTTCATTTATGAATTCATCCCCAATGTCTCTAACATAGTACAAAGCACAAAATATACTCTCTCAAAGAAGCATGGAGTCCCATGCTAAAGAATTTACACATTATCCTGCAGGATAAGATTAGCCATTAAATGGTTTCAAGCAGAAAAGTAACACGGTTAGATTTAGATTTCAGATGCATTCTGGTTGCTGGGTAGAGAATAAATGGGAGAAATCAACCTGGGATGTGGGGAAAGTGTCTATAAGGTCACCGTAGCAATCCAAGTGAGAGGAGATGATGGCCAGGAATGAGGCATGTGGGAAATTGTGTACATTTAAGAACTATTTAGGAAATAGAGTGAACAGGAAGAGGTTAATTAATGAAAAAGAGGATAGAAGGAAAAATGGTCAAAGATTATACCACGAGTTTGATGACTTGAACAAGGTGGTGCTGTCTAATGAGATGGGGACAACTAGGAAGTGGGCAAGTCTGGGAGGCAGAGAAGGGGTATGGTAAGTAAGATTTGCCATGGGATGGAAATGTGAGGAGAGTGGGTGGCAAAGAGAGTAAGGAAAATATTAGTTACCTTTTGGAAACTTCAAGGTGGCTGATGGATATTCAAGCAGCTGCATATCAAGTAGATGGCTGTGTGTACATATCTCATGTGTGTATACATATATGTTATGTGTATATTCATATGGGGTGTGTGTGTGGGTGTGTGTGTGTGTGTGTTTGTATGGTAGCTCAGCGGTAAAGAATCCACCTGCCAATGCAGGAGACTTGGGTTCTATCCCTGTGTCAGGAAGATACCCTGGAGAAGGAAATGAAAACCCACTCCAGTTTTCTTGCTTGGAAAATCCCATGGATGGAAGGCCCTTCCATCCATGGGGTCGCAAGACTCAGACATGACTTAGCCATTAAACAACAGCAACAAATATATATTTGAGACTCAGAAGGAAAATTTGGAAATATAGATATTCAAGTCTGCATGCATATGGTAATTGAAAATAGATGTTCCTTTGAATTGGCTTCCTCTCATACCCATGACTCAGTGAGCTCTGCCTAAAAAGTTAGGCCACCATTGCCTGAATTCCTAATCAGTACTTAATCATTTTCCTCATGTCCCTGAACCCAGTTCAGGCCCTGGTGGCACCATCTGATAAATCCCTCAGGAGATGGGAAAATTCACTACACCCCACGCAGTTATTGCGGCATCTAAGAACACCCACAGCTCTCAACTTCTAATAGCCCAAGAGTGCCCTCCAGCGTTCAGCACGATGCATTCAAAGGCAAAGAGTTAGAGCAGAAATGGGAATCATTGCTTTCAACCAGTATCACTGCCCTGCTGCTCTCACTTCAGGGGAAATTCACTAGCAACCTGCAACCCCAGCTGAGGAAGAACTCTACAGATTTCAGATTCTGACAAAACACGAGGAGAGCCTAGTAAGCTCGACTCTCTTAGGCAATAATTTTTTTTCAGCAGCCCCACCAGTTAGGAGATAGCCTGCAGTGCCATTTGTTGACTAGAAAGAATAGGCCCTGTAGTCTGAGCTCTCAGCAATTCTCAGGAGATACTACAAGATGGATCGATTGGAGCAGTATTATTTTTTTCAGATATATTAAGCCTCAGGATGGGAAGGGAGGGGCAAGATAGGGATAGAGGATTAAGAAGTACAAACTACTATGTATAAAATAAGCTACAGGGATATACTGTACAGTGCAGGGAATATAGCTAATATTTTATAGTAACTTTAAATGGAGTATAATCTATAAAAATTTTGAATCACTGTTTTGTATAGGTATACAATATAATATAGTAAATCAACTATACTTCAATTAAAAATTTTAAAAAATAGTAAATCTCAGGGCATGAATATAGATTGTGTCCACAAAACTAGAGAAATAGACGAATCCATGCCACAGGCCTCCTTGACGCTAACCTCTGAATATGTACCAAAGTAGAGCTAACCACTTTGCCCATATGTACCACCTCCTCCACTGGAAACTCCTAGGTATACTAACCAGGGTTCCAGGGTGAGAACAGAAGGTTCATCTTTTACCTGCAAAGAGCAGTAGGAATGGCATTTCATAGCATAGAATTCTGGGTGGTATGCTTTTTACACTGATGATGAGATACCAAAGTCATCCTAGTTTAAATGGAAACTTCTTCTAGATATCCCATGTTGGAAGCAATAGAGATAATTGAATTAACATGCTCATAAGATAACAAGCAAAAAAAAAGAAAAGAAAACCAGTATTGTCAGTGTGTTGCTGCTCATAATCCATTCCTCAGTCTATTGCTTATACAGATGGAGATCCAAGTGCCTTGGATACTAAGAAAACCTATACTCTTCATCTTGTTTTGGACTTCTCCCTAAGTTCTAGCTCTGCCCACTATGGTCCTACACCATCTATCACTTCCGTAACTGGGAATCCAGACAAGTCTGCCACTTAACAGAAGGCATTTTCAGAATCTAAGGCAAAACTACATGTGAATATGGTTTATCTGGGATCTGGAGCCCACAATTATGTCAAGCACTTGAAGAGTTTTTCCAAGCCCAAGGCCAAGTCCTTCCAATACTATACACACAACTTTGGGGAGAAGTATATAAGACCCCTATGCTAGTCTTAAACAAAATGGAGAGTTCTGCCTCTTCCAGGCATTACCTTTGCCTGTTGGAAATAAGCTTCTTTTAAAAACTTTTTATTTTGTATTGGGGTATAGCTGAATAACAAACAATGTTGTGATAGTTTCAGGTGAACAATGAAGGGACTCAGCCATACATATACATATATCCATTCTCCTCCAAACTCCCCTCCCATCCAGGCTTCCATATAACACTGAGCAGAGGCAATGGCACCCCACTCCAGTTCTCTTGCCTGGAAAATCCCATGGATGGAGGAGCCTGGTAGACTGCAGTCCATGGGGTCGCTAAGAGTCGGGCACGACTGAGCGACTTCACTTTCACTTTTCACTTTCATGCATGGGAGAAGGAAATGGCAACCCACTCCAGTGTTCTTGCCTGGAAAATCCCAGGGATGGGGGAGCCTAGTAGGCTGCCGTCTGTGGGGTCGCACAGAGTCGGACACGACTGAAGCGACTTAGCAGCAGCAGCAGAGTTCCATGTGCTATATAGTAGGTCCTTGTTGGTTATCCATTTTAGACACAGCAGTGTGTACATGTCCACCTCAAACTCCCTAACTGTCCCTTCTCCCCGGCATGCATAAGCTCATTCTTGAAGTCTGTGAGTTTGTTTCTGTTTTGTAAGTAAGTTCATTTGTATTGTTTCTTTTTAATTCCACATATAAGGGATGTCATATAATACTTCTTCTTTTCTGTCTGACTTACTTCACTCAGTATGACACTCTCTGGGTCCATCCATGTTGCTGCACATGGCATTATTTCATCCTTTTTAATGACTGAGTGATATTCCATTGTCTAGATGTACCACTCCTTCTTTATCCATTCCTCTGTCAATGGACATTTAGGTTGCTTCCACGTCTTGGCTATTGTATATAGTGCTGCAGTGAGCACTGGGGGGCATCTATCTTTTCAGATCACGTTCTTCTCCAGATATATGCCCAGGAGTGGGATTGCAGGGTCATATGGTAGCTCTATTTTTAGCGTTTTAAGAAACCTCCATACTGTTCTCCAGAGTGGCTATACCAATTTACATTCCCACCAACAATGTAGGAGGGTTCCCTTCTCTCCACACTCTCTCCAGCATTTATTGTTTGTGGATTTTTTTTGATGATTCATTACCTGTCAGATCATCTTGGCAAAGCATAAATTCTTTTTAAAAATCTCTTTTTTTAGGTATAGTTTACATACAATAAAAGTCACCAATTTTGAGTATACGTTATGAAGAGTTCTGACAAATTTTATATACCCCCTTGGAAGTAGCAACTACTACAGTCAAAATATAAGAAATTTTCATTACTCCCCAAAGTTCCCATGCGTCTATCTCAGTCAACCAGTACCTGAATCCAAGCCACAGGCAAACATGAATACGCTTTCATCATCTAGAAAAGATCTGTCATTTCTGGAGTTTCATATAATGCAAGTATACACTATGTACTCTTTTGTGTCTATCTTTTCACATAATATTTCAAGTGATCGAGAAACTCAGTGATCTCTCTTTCAAAGCAACCATGTTATCTACCCCCAGGACAAACAATACTAAGAGAACTGCAAGACCTACGTGAGGACTGAAAGTCAAGCACTGATATGTATTGGGGAAGGATATTCATATGAGAAATCTATATAATTGCTTATAGGCAATTATCTACCATCCGTGCTGAAAGATGATTACTTGGGACCATCTGAATGATGGCTGAGACGGTAAAGAATTGCCTGCAATGAGGGAGACCTGGGTTCGATTCCTGTGTTGGGAACATTCCCTGGAGGAGGGCATGGCAACCCACTCTAGTATTCTCACCTGGAGAATCCCCATGGACAGAGGAGCCTGGCAGTCTACAGTCCATGGGGTCACAAAGAGTTGGACATGACTGAGTTACTAAACACAGCACATTTGAATGATAGATCAACTAACATCTTTTGACGCCAACTGCCCTCTTCCTTTGCATATATTCTATTTCCACCATTCTCTAGAATGTCTGTTCACTGGATACCTGAATTCACTACCACCCTCCAACTGACCCAACAATCTTATGATAGAGAACCAGAGTATGTCACAGAGAAACTGCTAGACTTTGGCAGGAAAACTACCAAGCCAGTTAAGAAGATTATGGTCCACAGAAGCAGACATAGAAGCATACTTCCAGAAAAATCTTCTGACCTGCCTTTCCCAAAGAAGGTAATGAAGTAGTGTGGTAGTGTCAAAATATTTGACTGCCACCTACTATGTCTATGTCTGGGTTAATGAGCTCTGCAAAAGAAGAGACAGCAAGCATCTGAATTCTAGCTCTTGCATTAGTTATCTTTGGTTCTGAAAGCGCTTGGCTTGTTCATTTTGTTTATAACTACCAGAACTTAAAATATGTTATTTTAGGAAACATTCTCCCCTGGACAAATTTAAAATTTTTCTTCCCTTCCAACATTTGCCTTTTTAACTCATTTTTTGAGTGTTCTCAACAGGATAAAACCACCTCCAGATTGACACATTTTCCCCTTAAGCTACATGAATGTCTTGAGTAAATTTTCTGCCTATATTTGCTCCTTAAGGTGAATTTGCATATCTCTGCTATGATCCATTATGCTCTGATTTTCAAGGTATAATACTGAGGTCAGTTCTCTAATTGACCCTGAGGTGAGTCCTATAAAATGCCACTTTTTTGGCCTGCCCACACTTTTTGAAGTGCCGCACATGTAGTAGGAAGCCAAGCCAAGTAAAGTAGCATCAGTGAGTCGAGAAGACAGAGACTGGATGTTAGAAAAGTTAAAATAACCGGAATTTGCGAAGTTGAGTGCCAGAGAGAGGCAACTATGAGAGAAATTTGCTGGGGGTTCCCTGTACCTATTCTGATAAATATTCAGATGTGTCTGCAAAGGGTGAAATATCAAAAGGCTAGGCAAATAACAGTTACCAGAGAGATTTAGGTTGAACAATTTCTAGTGCTCACACAGGAATGGAAGACCTTTGGTTGTCATTCAGCAAAAGTAGATAAATTTTACTGAAATCTGGAGCATTCAATAGAAATCTCAAAAGAGTTTTCTGTGGCTACTCTAACAAATTACCACAAACTTGATCACTCAAAACAATAGAAATCTATTCTTTCACAGTTCTGGAGGCTAGTAGCATAAAACCAACATGCCATTAGGGGTGTACTCCCTCCAAAATGTCTAGAGGAGAATCTGTTTCTCGCATTTATTAGCTCCTAGTAGCTGATGGATGACTTGGCATTCCTTGACTTGTGGGTGCATCACAATTTCCGCCGGCTTCTTCACGTCACTTTCATGTGTGTGTCGGTGTATTTGTGTAAACTCCCTCTGCCTCTCTCTTATAAGAATACATTGCATCTAGAGCATACCCAGATAAGTCAAGATAGTGAAAAAGTGGAGTTGTTAGTCACTCAGTTGTGTCCAACTCTATGCAACCCCATAGACTGTAGCCCACCAGGCTCCTCTGTCCATGAAATTATCCAGGCAAGAATATGGGACTGGGCTGCCATTCCCTTTTCCAGGGGATCTTCCCAACCCAGGGATCGAACCTGTTTCCTGCAGTGCAGGCAGACTCTTTACCATCTGAGCCACCATTTCAGCCACTAAATAAGGAAGCCTATTTAGTCACATATTTTTACATATATAATCATATTTACCCTTCTGTTATAAAAGATAATGTTCATGGGTTCTGAGGATTTAGAAACAAATATTTAGGGGGAGAAGGGAGCATTTTTTTCAGCCTACAATAATACCCTAGTAGTAAGACTAGAGTAAGACATATTTGATCTACCCTAACAAAGCTGTAAAAGAGTTTTGAGAGTGACATCAGCATGATGACAAAGTAGGAAGCCCTGGGCCATCCTTTTCCCTACAAACACACCAATTCAGCAATAATTCATGGACAAATTCTCTTTGTAAGAAATCCAGAAACAAAAGAATTAAACAACCATGAAACCAGACTGAAGCTGGTGGAGAGATTCAGGACATCCTTTTGCAGGAGCCCTTGCCCCCCGTGCAATGCCATATGATCATAGAGAGGCTCCCAAGACCCTAGATTTTGTACGGGGAGTTATAAGGGGATGATTCGTTTTTGCATCCAGTGTCCTGCCCTTCTGAGGAGGCTCCTCAGAGAACTGACCCCTGCCCTGTCAATCTTGCAGTTAGATGGGTCCACCACAGTCTAGAAGTCTGAGGGAAAATGTAGACAATAGCTTGGGCCCACAGACACCATAGTTCCCCTTCCTGCTCAGCACAGAGCAAGTGGACACAAAAGTCCAGGTCTCAGCTTCTCCTTGAGGAGGGAAAAAGTAGAGCCATATGTAAATGGTGCTCCTAAATTCTCTGGAGAAATTCCCCAGAGGATTGACCTCTGTCCTTCCAGACTTGCAGTTTGGATGAGTCTAGTAGGCTAGGAGAGAACACAGATAGCAGCTTCCATACCTCTTCCTCTTACCTCAGCACACAGAAATATGAAGAAAAAAATTTGTCAGTGGGTCACTAAGGGTAATAGTGAGTGGTGCAACTTGTTTCCATCCCTCGATTCCAAGTTCCATGAATTGTGACTATCGGAGAAATAGCACCATATGCTGTGCTGTGCTAAGTCTCTCAGTCATGTCTGACTCTTTGCAACCCCATGGAGTGTAGCCCACCAGGCTCCTCTGTCCATGGAGATTCTCCAAGCAAGAATACTTGGAGTGGGTTTTCACATCTTCCTTCAGGGGATCTTCCCAACTCAGGAGTTGAACCCAGGTCTCCCACATTGCAGGCAGATTCTTTACCATCTGAGCCACCAGGGAAGCCCAAGAATACTGGAGTGGGTAGCCTATCCCTTCTCCTGGGGAACTTCCCCATCCAGGAATCGAACCAGAGTCTCCTGTATTGCAGGTGGATTCTTTACCAGCCTAGCTACCAGGGAAGCCCATAACACCATATATTAGACAATGACTCAGAAACGTTGAGCCTTCTGGAGACCCTTGCCCCAGTCTTAGAGTACTTAGTACTTGCTGTGCTCGTTCGTGTCCGACTCTTGGCAACCCCATGGACCGTAGCCCACCAGGCTCCTCTCTCCATGTGATTTTCCTGGGAAGAATATTGGAGTGGGTTGCCATTTCCTTCTCCAGGGGATCTTCCCAAGCCAGGGATCAAACCCGAGCCTCTTGCGTCTCCTGCATTGCAGATGGATTCTTTACCACTGAGCCACCAGGGAAGCTCAGTCTTAGAAGGTAATGCCATCTAGCTGGCACTGTAACTGAGTCTTGAAAGGGCCATTCAATCTTTTTAACAAGCTATATGCTTCATGGTGCTTGGGAACAGAGTAAGGCCAGTGAATTCCATGTCACACTGCTATTGCTGCAAAGTGAGTTCTTTGATCAAAGTGAATTCTTTGATCAGAAGCAATGATGTGTGCAATAACATTACAGTGATTAAGGCCTTCTGTAAGTCCATGGATGATAGTTGTGGCAAAAATACTCAATGCAGGGAAGGTAAACAGTATCTAGAGTCCTTATTCCAGTAAGGACAAAACACTGTCCCTTTCATGATCACTTGTGATCAGGTAGCTGGTGAACAAGTAGATACCAAATTTAAATTTTAAAAACATAATAGCACTTACCATTGCTCAAATTGGGCTTCCCTGGTGACTCAGACAGTAAAGAATCTGCCTGCAATGAGGGAGACCTGGGTTCAATCCCTAGGTTGGGAAGATCCCCTAGAGAAGGAAATGGCAACCCACTCCAGTATTCTTGCCTGGAGAATCCCATGGACAGAGGAGCCTGGCGGGCTACAGTCCATAGGGTCGCAAAGAGTCGGACATGACTGAAGTGACTTAGCATGCATTTCTCAAAAAGTAAAAGAATTAGATGTAAACCTAACAAACATGTAAAGGAGCTATATGAAAACTACAAAATAAAAGGAACCAAACAAGATCTAACTGTATGGAGAGATATAGCATGTCCATGAATTAGAAGACTCGAAAATGTAAAAATGTCAGTCCTCCTCAAATTTATATATTTATGTAATTCCTACCAAAATCCAAACAAGATTTTTTGTAGACCATATAATATCTATTATGTAGTTTTATAAACAATTTACCTATAGAAATATCTTGCCTAAATTTTGACAGGGATTACTATAAAACTTATATGAAAAGTCAATGGAATTAGAATAGCTAAGAACAGTTTTGAAAAAGCACAAATTGGGAAAATCAATCTATCCTATTTCAAGATTTATTATATAACTACAGTAATAAGGACTGTCTGATATTGGCAGAGTGATAGAGACACAAATCAATGAAGAAGAATAGAAAACCTAGAAACAGACATACACAAATATACCCAACTGCTTTTGGCAAAAGTGCAAAAACAATTCACTGAAGGAAAAAAAAGCATTTTTAAAAACAAATGGTATTGGAACAGTTGGAAATCCACAGGGGAAAAAGATTCATAGTACACAAAAGTTAACTCAGTTTATTGAGCTAATAAATGCTTATTATCACTCTAAAAAATTAACTCAATTTTTAAACTTTGAAACCAAACATAGGCAACAAAAGTGAAGTAAAAAAAAAAAAAGTGGAGCTACATGAACTTTAAGTTTCCAAAGGACAAAGAAAAGATAAAATATTTGCAAACCATATATCTGATAAGGAGCTAACACCAAAATACATAAACTATTACAACTCAATAACAAAAACCCTCAAACAACCCAATAAAAAATTGGCAAGGAATGCATGTACACTGTTGGTGGGAATGTAAATTGGCATAGTCACTATGGAAAACAATATGGAGGTTCTTCGAGCTATTAAATATAGAATTACCATATGATCCAGCAATTCCAATTCTAAGTATATACCAAAAAAAATGAAATCAATGTCTCAAAGAACTATCTGTACCTCCATGTTTTTTACAGCATTATTTACAACATCCAAGACTTGGAAACAACCTGTCAACAGATGAATGGATAAAGAAAATGTGATATATATGTGAACGTGTGTGTATGTGTGTGAGTTCAGCAATAAAAAAGAAGAAAATTCTGACCTTTGTAGCAGCAGGGGTGGACCTTTATGGCATTGTGCCAAGTGAAAGAAGTCAGACAGAGAAAAACAAATATTGTATGATCTTACTTACATGTAGAACCTAAAATATCAAGCTCATATGTAGAATCTAAAAAAATCAAACAAAGCATCAGAGAATATATTGGTGATCACCAGGGGCAAGAGGGTGAGGGAAATGGGTGATATGGTCAAAGGGTACAAACTTCCATTTATAAGATGATTCAGTTCTAGCGATGTAATGTACAGCATGATGACTAAAGCTAAGACTACTGTAAATGTGAAACCTGCTAAGAGCCTAGATCTTAAAAGGTCTCAGCATACACACAAAAAGGTAACTGTGTGAAATGGTGGGTATGTTAGCTAATCTTATTGTGATACAATTTCACAATGCATACATATATCAAATCATCACTTTGTACACCTTAAACATAAATATGTCTATTAGTTTCATAGGAAAAAATCCAAGATAGGAAATTGTACTTTAGTCAGAAAGTCAAAGTCAATTGAAAATTTCTTAAATATCCATTTTCCTTCAAAAGAACCCATAATGAAACCTGTGGTATAATGATATACTGAGTTGACTGACTCAGTCTTTGCTTATATTTCTCCACATTTGTAACCAGAATATGTTGGTTACTCAATACCAATGTAATGGTTGTAATGGTTAATTAACTATATGCAAGAAAATATATAAAGTAAATAATTCCTCCCTCCAAAATTGGGAAAAGACTTGACTAGGCATTTCTCCAAAGATGACATGCAAATGGCTAACAGGTATATGAAAAGATGCTCAACATCACTCATCATCAGAGAAATATAAATCAGAATCCCAATGGGATATTACCTCACAGCTGTTAGGGTGGATATTATCAAAAAGTCAAAGCACATTTAAACCCTTATTGGATACATGACTTGCACATATCTTCTTCTACTCAGTAGGTTGTCTTTTCATTTTGTTGATGGTTTTGTTTGCTATTCAGAAGTTTTTAGTTTGATGTAGTCCCATTTGTTTATTTTTGTTTTGTTTCCCTTGCCTGAGGAGACAAGTCCAGAAAAATACTGGATATCCCCAATGACAAAGAATGTGCTGCCTATGTTTTCCTCTCGGAGTTTTATGGTCTCAGGTCTTACACTCAAGTCTTGAATGCATTTTGTGGTGATTGTTGTGTATGGTGTGAGCTAGTGATCTGGTATCATTTTTGTTTTGTATCTGGCTGTCCACATTTCCCAAAACCATTTATTGAAGAAACTATCCTTTTTCTCGGAGCAGGCAATGGCACCCCACTCCAGTACTCTTGCCTGGAAAATCCCGTGGGCGGAGGAGCCTGATAGGCTGCAGTCCTTGGGGTCGCAAAGAGTTGGACATGACTGAGCAACTTGCCTTTCACTTTCACTTTCATGCACTGGAGAAAGAAATGGCAACCCACTCCAGTGTTCTTGCCTGGAGACTCCCAGGGACGGGGGAGCCTGGTGGGCTGCCATCTATGGGGTCACACAGAGTCGGACACGACTGAAGTGACTTAGCAGCAGCAGCAGCATCGTTTCTCTATTATGTGTTCTTTGTTCCTCTGGCATAAATTAATTGTCCATATACATGTGGGTTTGTTTCTGAGCTCTCAGTTCTGTTCCATTGATCTCTGTATCTGGTTTTCTGAAAATACTATGCCATTTTAATATACAGTAGCTTTGTAATATAGTTTGAAAGCAGGGAGTGTAATACCTCCAGATTTGTTCTTTTTTCCCCAGGATTGCTTTCACTACTCAGGGTCTTTTGTGATTCCATATAAATTGTTTCTATTTTTTGCTCTACTCCTGTGGGGAAAAAATGTTTTTGGAAATTTGATAGGGATTGCATTGAATGGAACTCATACAACTCAACAATAATAAAAACAAACCACTCTATTCAAAATGGGCAGAGGAGCTAAACAGACATTTTTCCAGAGAAGACATACGTATGGCCAATGCGCACATGAAAAGATGTTCAATGTCACTAATTCTTAGGAAAATGTAAATCAAAACCACAATGAGATATAACCTCATGCTGCAGAGAATGAGTATTATCAGAATCATTTAACAGAATTCAACACCTATTCCTGACAAAACTCAGCAAACTAGGAATATAAGAAGACTTCTTCAACTTTATGAGACCTCTTCTTTTTTTTTTTTTTTTTGGCTGCACCACACAAAATGCAGGATCTTATTTCACTAACCAGGGATTGAACTCATGCCCCCTGCAGTGAAAACACAAAGCCCTAACCACTGGACTGCCAGGGAATTCCCAATATAAGAGACATCTATTTTATTTAAAAAACAAAAAAACAAAAAACAAAAAAACCTGCTAACATCATACTCAATGATAAAAAAAAAAAAATTAATGGTTTTCACCTAATCAGGAAAAGGCAAGGATGTCCACTCCCACTGCTTCCTTTCAATTTATTAATCACTGTAATAGGCAAGAAAAAGATGGTAAGTCATTGTGATTGGAAACAAAGGTGTAAAATGTTTTTATTTGCAAATACCATGATTGTGTATGTAGAAAACCCTGAAAGTGAAGTCGCTCAGTCGTGTCCGACTCTTTGCGACCCCGTGGACTGTAGCCTACTAGGCTCCTTCATCCATGGAATTTTCCAGGCAAGAGTACTGGAGTGGGTTGCCATTTCCTTCTCCATGGGTCTTCCCGACCCAGGGATCTAACCAGGGTATCCCACATTACAGGCAGACACTTTACCATCTGAGCCACCTGGGAAGCCCCATAAAAGAGAATCTGTTTAAAAAAAAAATCCTAGAACTAATAAGTTAATTTAATAAGGACAGAAGATACAAGTTGAACACACAAAAATCAATGGCATTTTTATATACTAGCAGCAATTGATTGGAAATGGAATTTAAATATAATGTAGACTCCCTGTCTTAAAGTGAACTGATTTGATACTTTATTACATCTGTAAAATTCCTTCACATTAGCACCTAGATTAGGGCTTAATTGCATAATTTGGAGATGCTGTGTGTATACCAGATAGCAGGGATCTTGGGACCTGTCTTAGAATTCTATCTACCACAAGTACTGATACACTTAACAGTATCACTGACTCAATGGACATGAGTTTGAGCAAACTGCGGGCGATAGTGGTGGTGCTAGTGGTAAAGAACCCACCTGCCAAACACAGGAGACATAAGAGATGCAGGTTTGATCCCTAGGTCAGGAAAATTCTTTGCAGAAGGAAACGGCAACCCAACCCACTCCAGCATTCTAAGACTGAAGCCACTCAGCACTTAGCACGAGTGGAGACAGTGAAAGACAGGGAAGCCAGGAGTGCTGCAGTTCATGGGGTCGCAAGGAGTAGGACACGATTTAGCAACTGAACAACAAGAGAAGCTAGTCAAAACAAGAAATACACATGCTGAATTAATTCACTCACATAAAATTCCAGAAAAAGCAAGGATAATCTGTAATGAGAGAAAGTAGATCAGTAGATGTGCCTTTCTGGGGTTGGGATGTACTATTGATTGTAAATGGGCACAAAGGTACTTTAGGGATAATGGAAATGTACTATATGTCGATTGCAGTGTTGATTACACAGGCATACACATTCATCAAAACTCTCTGAACTCTTTAGATGACTGTATTTTGTGATATATAAAGTATGTATCATTTCAATTGATCTTTCAAGTGAAGGCAAAAGGAGATTTTTTTAGATGAACAAAAGCTGAATCAATTTCATATCATAAGATCTGAACTATAAGAATGACAAAAGGAAGGCATTTAGCCTGAAAAAAAATGATAGCAGATTAAAATTTCCATATATACAAAGGAATGAACAACACCAGAAATAGCATATATGAGTAAATGCAAAAAGAGGGGTTTTTTTTCTCATTTTGTTGGCTGCCTACATAAAAAATAAAAGTAATTTATTATTGAATTTATAACATAGGTAACAATAAAATGAACAATAACACAAAAGATGTGAAGGAGTAAATGGCAATATACTGTTCCAAGTTTCTTACATTATACATGAAGTGGCATAGTATTGTACTATTTTGCTGCATAGTATATGGATCACAGGGCTTCCCAGGTGGCATTAGTGGTAAAGAACCTGCATGCCAATGCAGGAGACACAAGAGACACGGGTTCAATCCCTGGGTCGGGAAGATCCCCTGGAGGAGGGCATGGCAACCCACTCCAGTATTCTTGCCGGCAGAATCACATGGACAGAGGAGCCTGGTGGGCTACGGTCCACAGTGCCACAAAGAGTCAGACATGACTGAAGTGACTTAGCAAGTACATAAGGATCATAAGGCTTCCTAGGTGACTCAATGGTAAAGAATCTACCTGCAATGCAAGAGATGTGGGTTCAGCCCCTGGGTTGAGAAGATCCCCTAGAGCAGGAAATGGCAACCCAGTCCAGTATTCTTGCCTGGGAAATCCCACAGACAGAAGAGCCTGGTGGGCTACAGTCCATGGGGTCACTAAAGAGCCAGACATGACTTAGTGACTAAACAACAGCAATGATACGGATCATAGGCTATGATAAGCTAAAGATGCATATTTTAAACCCCAGAAATACCACTAAAAAAAACAAATACATATAGGTAATAAGCCAATTGGAGATAAAATGGGATACTAAAAGAGAGTCAAATTTTAAAAATCAAGAAAAGGAGAAAAATGATCAAAGAACATATAGAACAATTAGAAAAGAAATAGAAAGATGTTAAAAATTAAACTAACAGTGTATACAATGAAGTCATGAAGATTTTTGAAACATTCAATTAAAGATAGATATTTTCAGATTAGATTTTAAAAGACAACTGCATAGTCAAAGCTATCTTGTGAAATAAAAACCGAACTGGAGGGATCAGGCTCGCTAACTTCAGAATATACTACAAAGCTATCAAAACAGTATGGTACTGGCGCAAAAAACAGAACTAGATCAATGTACCAGGGTAGAAAGCACAGGGAGAAGCCCATGCACCTAATCTTTGACAAAGGAGGCAAGAATATAAATGGAGAAAAGACAACCTCTTCAATAAGTTGTGCTGGGAAAACAGGACAGCTACATGTAACAGAATGAATTTAGAACACTCACTAACATCACACACAAAAATAAACTCAAAATGGATTAAAGACCTAAATGTAAGGTCAGAAACTGTAAAACTCTCAAAGGAAAATATAGGCAGAACATTCTTTGACACAAATCGCAGCAATATCTTTTTGCATCCACCTCTTAGAGTAATGAAAATAAAAACAAAAATAAACAAGTGGAATCTAATTAAACTTAAAAGCTTATGCATAGCAAATAAAACCATAAAAAATGAAAAGACAGCCCTCAGAATGGGAGAAAATATGTGCAACTGAAGCAACCAAGGGATTAATTTCCAAAATATACAAGCAGCTCATGCACCTCAATATAAAAAAAGAAGCCAACCCAATTAAAAAATGGGTGGAAGATTTAAATAGACATTTCTCCAGAGAAGACATACAGAAAGTCAACAGGCACATGAAAAGATGCTCAACATCACTAATTATCAGAGAAATGTAAATCAAAACTACAATGAGGTATCACATCACACGAGTCTGAATAGCCATCATCAAACGTCTACAAACAATAAATGCTGGAGAGGATATACAGAAAAGGGAACCCATTTGCACAGTTGGTGGGAATGGAAACAACCTAAATGTCCATAGACAGAGGAATGGATAAAGATGTGGTACATAATATATACAATGGAATTTTACTCTGCCATTAAAAAGAATAAAATAATGCCATTTGCAACAACATGAATGGACCTAGAGATTGTCATACTAAATGAAATAAGTCAGTCAGAGAAGGAGAAATATCATATGGCATCCCTTTTATGTAGAATCTAAAAAGAAATGATACAAATAAACTTACTTACAAAACAGAAAAAGACTCACAGATTTAGAGAATGAATTTATGGTTGCCAGGGAGAAAGATGGGGGAAGAGATAGGGAGTTTGGGGTGGACATGTACACACTGCTATATTTAAAATGGATAAGCAACAAGGACCTATTGTATAGCACATGGAACTCTGCTCAGTGCTATGTGGCAGCCTGGATAGAAGGGGAGTTTGGGGGAGAGTGGATAAAGTCTACAAACAATAAATGGTGAAGAGGGTATAGAAAAAATGGAACCCTCTTACACTGTTGGTGGGAATGTAAATTGGTGCAGCCACTACAGAAAACAGTATGGAGGTTCCTTAAAAAAACAAAAATAGACTTACCATATGATTCTGCTATTTTGTTCTTCAGCATATATCTGGAGTAAACTATAATTCAAAAAGATACATATATTCCAGTGTTCATTGCAGCATTTTTTATTAATATAATAGCCAGGATATGAAAACAACCTAAGTGTCTATCAACAGAAGAGTCAATAAAGATGTAGTACATATATACAATGGAATATTACTCAACCATAAAAAATAAGACAATCCCATTTGTAGCAACATGGATGGACCTAGAGACTATCATACTAAGTGAAGTAAGTCGGACAGAGAAAACAAGAATCATATGATATCACTTATATGTAGAATCTAAAAAATGGTACAAACTAGGAGATAAAAGAAATACACAAATATATTTGGAGATGTCAATAATTATCTTAGTATGAATAAGACAAGAAGACATGAATTCACTATGATAATACTTGATCAACAGTATCAATCAAGTAGCCTTGATTGATATTTATAAAACACTATATGCAACAACTTCAAAATATATATCCTCAGGAGCATACAGGAAATTCACTAAGACTGACCACATGTTGGGCCATTAAACAAGATTCAATATATGTAGAAGGGCTGAAGTTATGCAAAGTATTTTTTCTTACCACAAAAGAATTAAAGACAAATAGAAATATATATTTTAGAAAGCCCAAGTATGAAATTATCACACTTTTAAATCATGGGACAAAGAAGAAATGACAAGGAAAACTAGAAAATATTGTGAACAGAATGAAAAGTTAAAACTGTATATAGCTAAAGCAGTATATGGAGGGAAAGGTACAGGTCTAAATGATTTTTTCTGCTTATTTAGCTATGATTGACAAATTTAAAATTGTATATGTCTAAGGTGTACAACATGATGTTTTGATGTAAGTATACCTTGTGTAATATACCAAAGTGGAGCTAATTAACATATCCATAGCCTCACACTGTTATCATTGTGTGAGAGTTGAAAACACTTAAAACCTACTCTCTTTGCAAAGTATAAGTATACAAAACATTGTTAACTGTAATTATCATACTGTACATTACATCTCTAGATCTTATTCATCTTATAATTGAAAGTTTACACCCTTTGCCCAATATCTCCTTATTTCTCCCATCCCACAGTCCCTGGCAACCATCATTCCATTCTGTTTGACTATATTCCCTTTCTCTTTAGGTTCCATATACATGCAAGACAACTGGCAGCTGGAGTAATTATTGCCTTGATCCTTAGAGGGGAAAGATTGAAGGTGGGAGGAGAAGGGGATGACAGAGGATGAGATGGTTGGATGGCATCACTGACTCCATGGACATAAGTTTGAGCAAGCTCCGGGAGCTGGTGATGGACAGGGAAGCCTGGTGTTTCGCAGTCCATGGAGTTGCAAAGAGTCAGACATAACTGAGCGACTGAACTGAACTGAGAGGGGAAATAAGGTATATGGCGGCACATTACAGTATACATGTATTAATAGAATGACCTGGTTTATTCCACCTTAAACACCCTTTCCCCCAATCTTCATTCATGTCTAATCCCTCTAGCATCATACTCTGTTCTAATTCCTCATTATTTAGTTCTGAGTGCTTCCACATCAAATCTCAGATATTCTTGATTAATTAGGAAATATGGAGAGGGTGCTGACCTCATTATTCTCAGAAACCTCAGTAGCATAGATAGAATACCTCAAGCTAACCTAAGTTACTCAAGATGGTGTCCATCAAGGCCCTACCCCTAGAAGTGCTCCATCTGAGTGTGTTGTGAATCTAGTAAGCCATGTCCAAAGGAGCCAGTATATTTAGGTTGTAGAGTTCTCAGACTTGCCTGGATTCAATGAGGTGCTTACCCACAGCAGCCTAAAACAAAGCACTGAAGAAGAGTTTAAACTATCGCCAGTGAAGGAAGTTGGAGGTCAGAGCCAGAAAAGGAGCACCCATCAAGTCTGAGGGATAAGGCAAGGTCTTAAACATTAAACTACAACAACAACAACCAAAAAAAAAAGGCAGTATTTTCTTATGTTAACCTGTCTAGGTGGCCAGCCGGCCACCTATACTATTTGGAAATTCTCTACATTAAATATGTATTTTTCATTAGAATTTGTACACAAATAGCATGAGGAAGTGGTGGTCCAAAGAGCGGAGCACTTAACCAGGGATTTAGAGAAAAAATGTCTCAAGAAACACAACTCTGTCACTTACTCATATCACATACAATAAATCACTTAACCTAACTGAGACTCACATTTTTCTCATATCTAAGATGAAAATATGAATACAGTGCCCATTTCCCAGAATTGTTGCTGGGATTCAGTGAATTAGCAAATATAAAACTGGCTTCACATTAGTGGTTAGTGAAAATGACTCATTTAACAGTGATACAGGCTAAGTCCTAGATGGACCTGCTTCATGCAGATCTGTAAGAAGATACTTCTCAGCACATCACAGCACTACACGCCATCCATTAAATGGACAACTTTTCCATTTGTGTTCATAAAAATTAGTTCCTGATTGACTCTTTTATATCTTTTGGAGCAGCTCACTCTCTCGGTTCTCCTGTAACCAGCTGTCAAGGTGGTCTCGTGAGGTCTTTTCACTGATCTGTAGCCTCTGGCTGCACTTCCTGTTTTCTCTAATGAACTTAAGGTTCTTAGTCTGCTGTCTTTCCTTTCTTTCTTTCTTTTTTTCTCTCTCTCCTCTCATATGTTTAGAGTACAGCTGCCCTTCCTCCAAGCACAACCAGATATACTGGAATTTGCTTCTTTCTCAAAAACAAGATCTTCCCTCTATGGATTCTACTGAAGATCGTACCAGAAAATAGAAGATATCAAAAACAACAGACTCCAAGGTGTATCAGTAGGTTACAGAACATAGATTTTTCACCATCCCCATTCTCTATCATTCAAAACTCCCTTTTGAGTTGGGTCTTCGACCCCGGTAAGTGGAGCTCCCCCTTTCCACCCACCTTCAATTTCCTGATTGCTACCTGAGGGTGTATTCTACATCCTTTGAAAGCTCCTCTTCTCATCTTGAATACATGCAATGCCCTAAATATCCCTTTCTCTAAAGGCCAGTAGGCATCTCTGAGGTAATCCAGACAGACTGACCCCTTGCTCACGAAACCTCTGGATATCTTATTGCTCACATTGCTCCTCACAGTCTGCAGCTCCGCTCCTGCTTAGTCTTTCCACTTTATAATAAAAGTTATCCTGCTTTCCAGCTCTCATTCGTCATGTTTTATGTCTGTATTCTGACTAGTGTACTTCATTCAGAGGACACTCGGCCATTTCAAAAACCAAGATACAATCTTTGTTCTTTTCCATGCCCACAACTATTCTAGCACCTAAGAATAGTAATGTGTGCTCCCTCCTGGAAGAGCAGTAGAATTGATCACAGACACAATTCTAATATGCTCCCCAGACACAGCCATGTACACGACCCAAGCTGGCCTCACTTCAACCATCTCCATGGAAACTAGAAAAAGTATGCATTTTGAGCAGCCAGAGGTCAAGTCCCCGCGGCACATATATTTTCCACACTGAACGATGCAGGTGAAAATGACTCAAGTAACAGTGATACAGGCTAAGTCCTAGATGGACCTGCTTCTCCCTAGCCAACCATCAAAGGTCACACTGAGGTTTCTCAATTTGCCATAATACCACCAACTGACAGAATGTTATCATAAACTTTCTTAGCCTTGCTATCCAACTAGCTAAATTTTCAAAGAGGAACAAGCTTTGAGAATCTATGGCCTCTTTTTCTCCATCACCCAAGCATGAAACGCCCTGACCCATGGGGCCATCCATTCATTCATTCATGAAACAATTTTGTGTGAAAAGAATTTGCAGAATGGTGCATAACTATGTCGTTCTTGCCTCCTCCTATATAAACAGCCTTAGGACTGAGCTGTCCAGTGCTGTAGAAAGAGTCACTGTCAAGGTGACATCATTAAGGTGATGACATAGATTGTTCATGATTTTAGTCCCCCTTAGGAGAAAACGAACTAGTCACTATCCATAGAAAAGATTCCATCGTGAAAATTCCAGAACCCAGGGATAAGGCTGAAACACCTCCCTGGACCACAGAGACTGAGAAGGACTACATGGGAAGGATACTTGGACCACAAGACCCTTCCCCCATGCCAGCACAGTGCTGCACTGAGAGGGCCTCCCTGAGCTTTTGGTTCCTCCAGTGGGTACATAGAGCCCAAGGTATTACAGGATACTTCCAGGAAGGCCCATTTAAGTTTCATCTAATGGGGATCACTGGAAGAATCTATGGGGCTCAACTACTAGAGATCATATAGGGACTGAGAAAGAGGACAGGATTTATAGCAACCAGCACTCAGCTCTTACAACTCAACAGCAGGAAAACAAATACTCCGATTAAAAAATGGACAAGAGGAGGAGTCAAGATGCCAGAATAGGGTGATGGGGCCTTTGTGTCTCTTCATGGGTACATCTAGAATACATCTACAAATGGAACAGTTCTCATAGGGTACTTGCTGAACATTAGCAGAAGACTTCAGAGACCTAATATGGCTTCCCTGGTGGCTCAGACGGTAAAGCGTCTGCCTGCAATGCGGGAGACCTGGGTTCAATTCCTGGGTCGGAAAGATCCCCTAGAGAAGGATATGGCAACCCACTCCAGCACTCTTGCCTGGAAAATCCCATGGATGGAGGAGCCTAATAGGCTACAGTCCATGGGGTTGCAAAGAGTCGGACACGACTGAGCGAATTCACTTCACTTCATTTCAGAGACCTAAAAGGACAAGAAAAATCCTTTTGCAACCAGGTAGGATGAAAGAAAGAAAAGAGGAATCAGAAAAGGGACCAGCAACCCTGGGGGGAAGCCGAAGGTGAGGAGATGTTCCTTCACTCAGAAGAAGCCCTCACAGTGAGGAAATTAGCTCCAACAGAGAGGGACCTTCTGCGGATCTAAGAGGAATAACGCAGGGCATGGTCTGCAGAAGGTAGGACCAAGGAAGAACTGTATGGTCTGTGCCACAGCCCTGAGCACTCCAGCCTGAGTTGTGTGTCTCCTGTTGCAGAGGGGGGCTCAGTACTGGAAAGTGAGGTTTGGAGAGCAGACCCAGGGTGTGGACAGCTGTGGGTTGTGAAAAGACAGCCTTAAGGGACACAGGTGAGGAGTTGCACAACCAGTTGCGGCCACCATACTCCTCTCAGTCCTGAGTGAGTAAGTGTGCCCTAGTCAGCCACTGCTTTTGAGTTCTCTCACCTGGGCAGGGAACAGATGACTGAGGGTGGCACACACACAGCTGCTGCTGCTGCTAAATCGCTTTAGTCGTGTCTGACTCTGTGCGACCCCATGGACGGCAGCCCACCAGACTCTGCCATCCCTGGGATTCTCCAGGCAAGAGTACTGGAGTGGGTTGCCATTTCCTTCTCCAATGCGTGAAAGTGAAAAGTGAAAGTGAAGTCGCTCAGTCATGTCCAACTCCTAGCGACCCCAGGGACTGCAGCCCACCGGGCTCCTCCGTCCATGGGATTTTCCAGGCAAGAGTACTGGAGTGAGGTGCCGTTGCCTTCTCTGGCACACACACAGAGGTGGGGCCAAAACCAAAGCTGAACCCCAGGGGCACTGTGGCTAAGGAAGAGGACTGGAAATCTTTCCATGCATCTGCACAAGACACAGATTAAATCCCTGTGATTGGCTTGCTAAATCCTGCATCTGTGGAATATCTCAATAGACATCAAGTGTTCCCACAACTGAGACCAGTCTAGCTTTAGCAGCAGTGGAATCTGGGGCAAGCACACATGCGCACTGGGCCAGGTCAGAGTCTGAGCTGGTCCCACAGTGCACACAGCAGGTCCAGAGACCTACCTAGAAGTATCTACCTCAACACCAAGACCTGGCTCCACCCAAGTGCCTGCAGGCTCTGGTGCTAGACACCTCATGCCAAACAACCAGCAAGACAGGAATATAGCACCACTCTTCAGCAGACAAGCTTGAAGTCATACTAAGCTCACAGACACCCCAAAACATATCACCTTATGCAGTTTCTACTCATCAGAGAGAAAAGACTCAGCTCCACCCACCAGAATGCAGGCACCAGTTCCTCTCACCAGGAAGTCTACACAAGCCCCTGGACCAACCTCACCCATCAGAAGATAGACAACAGAAGCGAGAGGACTATGGATTCTCCAGAGTACATCACATCTTGGGTAACAAAACAAGTCTCAGTATATTTAATAAAATTAAAATCATATCAAGCATCTTTTATGACCACAGCAGTATGAGATTAGAAAAGAGTTACAGAGAAAAAACTGCAAAAAACACAAACACATGGAGGCTAAACAATATACTACTAAATGAACAAGAGATCATTGAAGAAATCAAAGAGCAAAAAAACTAGAAAAATTACCATGAAAACACAATGACCCAATACGCATGGGATGCAGCAAAAACATTTCTAAGAAGGAAGTTTATAGCAATATAATCTTACCTCCGGAAACAAGAGAAATCTCAAACAGCTGACCTTACACCTAAAGCAACTAGAAGAACAAGAACAAACAAAATCCAAAGGTAGTAGAAGGAAAGAAATCATAAAGGTCAGAGCAGAAATAAACGAAATAGAGACAAAGAAAACAGTAACAAAGATCCATGACACCAAAAGCTGGTTCTTTAAGAAGATAAACAAAATTGATAAACCTTTAGCCAGACTCATCAAGAAAAAAAAAGGGGGAGAGGACTCGAACCAATAAAATTATACATGAAAAAGGCAAAGTTATAATAGACACAAAAGAAATATTAATACAAAGGATCATAAAAAACTATTACAAGCAACTATATGTCCCTGTCCTAGAAGAAATGGACAAATTCTTAGAAAAGTACAACCTTCCAAGACCAAACCAAAGAGAAACAAAATATGAACAGACCAATCATAAGCACTGAAATCAAAACTGTGATCAAAAATCTTCCAACAAACAAAAGCCCAGGGCCAGATGGCTTCATAGGCAAATTCTAGCAAATGTTTAGAGAAGAGCTAACACCTATCCTTCTCAAACTCTTCCAAAAAATTGCACAGGGAGGAACACTCCAAAGCTTATTCTATGAGGCCATCATCACCCTGATACCAAGACTAGACAAAGATATTACACAACAAAGAAAATTACAGACCAATATCACTGATGAACATAGATATAAAAATCCTCAATAAAATACTAGCAAACAGAATCCAACAACACATTGAAAAGGATCATACACCCTTATCAACGGGAGTTTATCCCAGGGATGCAAGGATTCTTCAACATATGCAAATCAATCAATGTGATATACCATATTAACAAATTGAAAGATAAAAACCATAGGATAATCTCAGTGGTTACAGAAAAAGCTTTCAACAAAATTTAACACCCATTTATGATAAAAAAAAAAATGCTCCAGAAAATCAGCATAGAAGGAACCTACCTCAATATAATAAAGGCCATATACAACAAATCCACAGCAAATATTACTCTCAAGGGTGAAAAACTGAAAGTATATTCTCTAAGATCAGGAACAAGACAAAGGTGCCCACTCTCACCACTATTATTCAACATTGTTTTGGAAGTCCTAAGCCTTGGCAATCAGAGAATAAAAAGAAACAAAAGGAATCCATATTGGAAAAAGAAGAAGTAAAACTCTCACTGTTTGCAGATGACATGATACTGTACAAAGAAAATCCTAAAGATATCATCAGAAAATTATGAGTTAATCAATAAATTTAGTAAAGTCACAGGATACAAAATCAGTACACAGTGTTGGTATATTGCAAAAACCAACACAATATTGCAATTATCCTTCAATTAAAAATAAAGAAAAAAATTTAAATCAATACACAGAAATCCCTTGCATTCCTATACACTAACAATGAAAAATCAGAAATAAAAATTAAGGAAACAATCTCATTCACCAGTGCAACAAAAAGAATAAAATACCTAGGAAAAAACCTACCTAACGACACAAAAGACCTGGATGCAGAAAGCTGAAAGATGCTGATGAAAGAAATCAAAGATGACACGAACAGATGGAGAGATATTCCTGGATTGGAAGAATCAATGAAAATGACTATACTAACTCAAAGCAATCTACAGATTCAACGCAATCCCTATCAAATCACCAAGGGCATTTTTTTCACAGGACTAGAACAAAAAATCTCACAATGTGTATGGAAACACAAAAAATCCCAAGCAGTCAAAACAATCTTGAGAAAGAAAAACAGAGCTAGAGAAATCAACTTTCCTGACTTCAGGAAACCTACAGTAATAAGATAGTGTGGTATTGGCACAAAAAAAGAAATATAGATCAACGAAACAAGATAAAAAGCCCAGAGAATTTTCTGTAATTTCAACCTCTCACCCTCTACTGGCTTCTTAAATAAAATGTCTACACTTGCTCAGATTACTCAACTCCCATTTACTCCAAATCTACTACTTTAATGCTCATACTTCAAGGACAATAGCTCTGGAAGAGTTCACAAATATCTCTCATATTGCTACTGTGAGTGAGCATACCTCAATCTAACCTTATTTGACCTTTCACAACCTTAGACGGTTGTTGAATACAACTTGCTACACGTTTTCTCTTCCCTGAGCTCAATGGCATCACTGTCTCACGGTTTTACTCTTCTCTCCACAGCTGCTGCTTTTCCTTCTCTTTTACTGGAATCTTTTTATCCCCATTACTTAAATGTTGCTATTTTTCAGAGACTTGATCTTTCCAGGACTTACTACCATCTCAGACCATACCAGTTTTTTTTTAACTGACAATGCTCCAAAATCACCTGTGTAACACTTTTCAAAAAGTTTAACCAGATTCCATACCTAGAAAGTGTGGCCAGTAGACTTATTTTCCATCTTTCTTTCCTTTCTCCCTCCTTCCCTCCTCTCTTTCCTTCCTTCCTTCCCTTTTCCTCGTTTTATTCCTTCCACTATTTATCCCTGCCTCTTTTTCACTCTATTTAACTCTCTTTCCTATTATTTTTCCCTCTCTCTCTCTCCCACCTAACTGATAACTAAGCATTTGCTGAGCACTTTATATATTTCAGATATTATGTTTTGCACAGTGAATGAAACAAAGACTGTAAACATATATACATTGCTTTAGAGGACATTGTAAAAAGCAGCTAAAATTGAATGTGAAAGCCCCATTTCGTATGCCAATCAAATCTTGCTCACCTTTATCATATGCATAAATTTGAATCCAGATTAAGACAGTGAATCTGATGCCTGAATTGCTATCCCCCTGGTGCGTTTTTGAGACTGGGGAAATGTTGAGGCATGTGAATGAGATGGTCAACTCTGCTCATTCTATTAGGAAGCAGATAATGTGACTATGTAGCACCACAACTCTGAGTTGCCCGCGATGAACTCTGAAATGAAACCTCTTCTCATTTACTGAAGAGAAGAAACAAGAGTAGCATGAAGACCTCACATACCATGGGATAATTATAATTTAAAAATAAAATAAAAAACAAGTGCTGACAAGAATGTGGAGAAACTGGAAGCCTTGTTCACTATTGGTGGGAACGTAAATGATAAAGCAGCTATAGAAAACAGTATGGTGGTTTTTTTAAAGTTAAAAGCAGAACTATCACATGATCCAGCAACCCCACTCCTGGGCATATATCCAAAAGCACTGAAAGAAAGGTCTTTAAGAAATAATGGCACACCGTGTACATAGATGCATTATTCACAATAGCCAAAAGGGAAAACAACCCAAATGTTCACCAACAGATCAATGGAGAAGTAAAATGCAATATATACAAATAATGGACCATTATTTGTCCTTTAAAAGAAAAAAATCAGAATGGCATTCTATCATGTATACTATCATGTAAGAATTGAATCGCCAGTCTATGTCTGACGCAGGATACAGCATGCTTGGGGCTGGTGCATGGGGATGACCCACAGAGATGTTATGGGGAGGGAGGTGGGAGGGGGGTTCATGTTTGGAAACACATGTAAGAATTAAAGATTTTAAAATTAAAAAAAAAAAATAAACTAAAAAAAAATAAAATAAAAAAACGAAAAGAAAAGAAAAAAATCTTTCACGTGCTTCAGCATGGATGAACCTTGAAGACATTATGCTGTTAAATAATCCAGTCACAGAAAAACAAATAGTGTTCTGTTCCACTTATATGAGTGTCTAGAGTAGCCAAATTTACAGAAACAGAAAGTAGAAGAGTGATTCCCAGGGCCTGAGGGGAGGGGGGAAACGCAACCTGGCGATAGGGCTTGGAAACCTCAACACGACTGCAGTTACATTTCTGCCTCTCTGTCAAAATTGAGATTCAAAGTAGAAATAAGTTTAGTTATTTTCTTTTAAAATAGCTCTATTTCTGGTAGGCTTGAGAGTCATGATGAGATGGAAACTTGCAGTGTGACACTAATCATACCTTAGAAGTATGCTCATGAGAACTGTCATCTCTATTCATATCAGTTTCAGTGCTTTCTCCAGTGGGTCTTGAAGGTGGCAAGACACCGACACTCTGCAATAAATATTCCAGTTTGCTATCTCTGATTATTCAGATGGAATATAAATGTGTGAGAAATGCGTGAGCTCTGGAAAAAGTGGTTATAAGAATTTGGGAGCTGTGTGTAAAGAAATGAGGAGCTAGAAGTGCAATGTGATAGGATTTTGCAACCTATCGAACTCAGCAATAGACCTAGGATCGGCTTTAGAGCTTCCAGCAGGGCCAGGTGCAGTGGATGTGACAGAATGACCGGCACGAATCTCTTACTCGATGGTTTACACTGGTTAGCCCTACCTGTAGACAGAAACCACAGAATGAGCTCAGTCCAACTCGAGGCTATCCTATAAATCATAAAGTCCTTCCTGATACACACCAGGCCCTGATGTCAAAGTGGTGCTGGTGGGCATAGAAAATGCAAGTGTGAAACTCACAGTGGCTTAGTAGGCACGTGCAAGAAATATATATGTTCTTCAAGTGCTATATTTAATTCATATACTTCCTCTGGTTTGAGAGTTTGAGGTCATGGATATTTAGGTATGAATCTGTAGGGCCTAAAAGTGAACCCTTCAAGCCAGAATGTTTTCATGTGAGTCAACCTAATGCAAAACCTGGTCCAGAAAGCAATGCCCATCTGACAGTGAGTCAAGTCCACACACCCATACTGGCTATTTCTCTGTCTCTGGATGTATAATTGGAATGCACATTCTTAGATTCTACAAGATCTCTCCCATCGCTTCTCTGACCTCTGGATTAAGGACTATCAAAATAGGAAGGGCCGTTAGGGGGTTTTCTTCCCCTTCCAGAAATCCAAACTGGAAGAAACACCACATTGCCAAAGGGACTGCAGAAACTAATGTCAGCATCAAAGATTTCAAAGATAGGCTAGAAGGATCTTATTATAATTCTCTCAATTCTCCAAATTTACCCCTACAAAATCAGGTGGTTCATGCCTGGTGATAGCGAACTATTATAAGCTTAACAAAACTGGAGCCCTGCTATGCTGGATGTGCTATTTTATGAAGGCAGTTCAACCTAATGTCAGGCACTTAGTATAAAGCTATTGATTAGACGGAATGCTTCCTTTGTGACCCACATGAGCAGGGAAGACTGAAAGCAATTCACTTTTTTGTCAAAAGTAGCAGAGTACATACATTTTCTTGTCTGAGTGCTGTGTTAACTCTCTTGCTCTTTGATATAATATCATGAATATCTTGACCCTGAATATCTTGAAATTCCTCAGAATATCATTATGGCCTGCTGCTGCTGCTAAGTCGCTTCAGTCGTGTCCGACTCTGTGCGACCCCATGGACGGCAGCCCACCAGGCTCCCCCGTCCCTGGGATTCTCCAGGCAAGAACACTGAAGTGGGTTGCCATTTCCTTCTGCAACGCATGAAAGTGAAAAGTGAAAGTGAAGTCACTCAGTCGTGTCCAACCCTCAGCGACCCCATGGACTACAGCCTTCCAGGCTCCTCCATCCATGGGATTTTCCAGGCAAGAGTACTGGAGTGGGGTGCCATTGCCTTCTCCGCATTATGGCCTACCTTATGTTAATTGGACTTAATAATCTGGAAATGACAAATACCCTGAATAAGACATGTATACCAAAAGGTGGAAAATAAGTTCTATAAAGATTTTTGGGCCTACCATAGTGTTAAAATTTTTAGGGGTTTGCTTGTACACCAAAAGGTGATAAAGAAACCTCAAAAAGTTTTGGGGGCCTGCCATATTGGTCAAGTTTTAGTAGGGGGGTTGTCTTGAAAGATACTATAATATTTTTCTAAAGTAAAGGACACGTTGCTGTACTTTGTAACTCTTAGAACCAAGAGAGAGGAACAGTGGCTATTTGGCCACAATAGGAGAGTCATAAAATAGTCACCAAGGGATAAACAACAAGGTACTACTGTATAGTGCAGGGAACAATATTAAATATCCTGTGATAAGCCATAATGGAAAGTAATATGAAAAAGAACACGTGTGTGTGTGTGTGTGTGTGTATCTATCTGAGTCACTTTGCTATACAGCAGAAATTAACACGACATTGGAACTCAGATATACTTCAATAAAATTTTTTTAAAATAAAAAAACAGACACCTAGGACTCTAGAGAAAGAACACACCTTCCACAGCAGAGAAACACTGTTTACAAAATGCATTCTGCTGAATTACTGTGCCGTGGTCAAGACTGGACACCTGCCCAGAGGATACCAAAAGAACTTGCAAAGAGAGATGCCCATCATGAGAACACCACGGTGTTAGAGCCACCACGACATAAGTCGGGGTGATTAGAACAGCTATCCATTTAACCCCCTGTACAATGAATTAATGCATTTGGAACTAGATTGAGGCAAGTCCAGAACGTATGAATCAACTACATGAGTAGATGGCCCAGATACCCACGTCGCCTAACTTTGTTGCATTAACGCCTATTCTTCAACTCATGTCAGTGGCCTCATGAGATCTCTGTAACCAACTGCAAGAGGAGGGAATCACAAGGTCCTAATTTATAGACAGAGCAGCACAGTAGTTTGGCATCAGAAATAGACTTCTGCTGCCATGTTACAGCACTACTCCATGACCAAAACTGGGGGACTGAGTATAAGGAAGGGGTATATGGATGAATCTATGGGAATAGACCAAAACACATATATCTTTATGTCTCAAGTTAATATCTACCAGATGATAGACATTGCAGAGAAATTTCATAACAATCACGTAGACAAGAGACTTACTCATGAAGTGGATCTCAGCCCATGTCTCTCCTCAGCTACTCCACTACTTACACAATGTGCTCCTGAAAAAAGGATGCCAGCTATGCGTGCATGAGCCCAACCACATGAGCTCCCTTTGAAAAAGGTTAATCCATCTGCAACTGCTGATTATTTCAAACTTCTACTAGTAGAACCCAATATGGCATCATTCCTTGAGTAGCTCAGCCAGACAACTGGTAGAAGGGCAATTACAACAGACTCCTTCCAGTTTAGACAGAGCCTCAGTTACCCTCTGTCTGAATAGATACATATAAGATAGGTGTTTGCCATCTTTGTAGAACCTCCATCCTCCCCACCAAGCAAGAACTGAGAAAACTTCTGATCCACTGGCATTGAATTGTGCACAAAAATGTCCAATAGCAGACAACCTATATTATAGCAAAGGAGATGCAACAATGGGCTTATGAACATGATAATCCCTGCAGTTACCATGTATCTCATCAGCTAGAATCAGCAAGCGTACAACAATGGTGCATAGACGTGTCCAAGGATGAGCTAAGGCACCAGCTCAGTCACAGCCTCTTTAGATGTAGTATAATTACTAAAGCCATCATCAATATATGATTTTCTTGAAAAGCTGGAAACCTTAGATTCAGGAACCAAAGTAGGGGGCTACTTTCACTTGATGACACCCACAGTAAATGTTTCAATGAACCAGAAATTGCAATTCCTATCTTGCAACCTTGGGCAAGATAGGATGTTCCTAATGTCAATGGAACAAGCAAAGAAACAAACTCTTATAAGGTCATCACCCTAATTTATGTCACTAGAGTCACTACTTTACACAGAGATAGGGAGAATTATGTTTGGAACTCAGGATATCAACTGAAACACTTCTTAAAGTGTCTATTCTCAATGATAACTGAATACCTAATTGTAGCAACCCTGGCCCAAAAAGGAAAAGGCAACTGAGTGCTCAGACCCCTCCAGGATGAAGGTCAGGGTCCTCTCACCAAGCAAGAAACCTAAATTAGCCAAGATGCTAGTTTATTGTGAGGAAAATACTAAAATGGTGGTCATATAGGGAGATGATTAATATAAATTAAGGTTCTGGGGTGAGATAGAATAGCAGGAACTGTATCTTGGTGTAAAAACCCTTTTGTGAAGTCACTCAGTCATGTCCGACTCTTTGCGACCCCATGGACCGTAGCCCACCAGGCTCCTCCATCCATGGGATTCTCCAGGCAAGAATACCGGAGTGGGTTGCCATTTAACCCTCTTAGACCTTTTCCAAAAAGTATAAATGGCCACCATTTTGAAGAAATGCTCCCTCATGCAGGAAAGAAACAGAGGTTTCAAATGATAGTATCAAGGGGCAGATGATATCATCCTGAATTTATGCCTGTCTTCAGTTTACACAAGAGGAGTGCCTGACCTGCCAGGTCCTGGGCCACTTGCTCAAAGGTCATCTCTGGCTATTACCGTTATTACCTTGTCTTGTAATATCACTGACGCCCATGGCCTTCCTTGGGCTGAGATCTAGGTTCCACTAGGGCCCCTTCATGCCTGATTTGATGGAAATGACAGCAGCTTCAGCACAAAGCCTGACCCTATCAGACTCATGGAAACTCTGGCTTTTTCCACTTCTTTCAGCCTTAAATGAAATGGTATTCCATGGGCTGTGGGTTCTGACTCTCCAATGATTATTTGAAAGATGGAGAGGAGGAACACAACGGCAAGCTCAAGGGATCTTAATCAGCTGAACCAGGGTGCAGTGGTTCCACAGGGCTTATCCAGACACATCCACTGTGAACCAGCAACCAGTTGTGTTTTCTCATGAAACTGCAGGAATCCCTGGAAGTGCTACTTTGTATTGCTTTCTCTCCCTTCTTGCCTCATTTCCTCTCTCTGCCCACTCTTAACTGCTCTGGAATTGCAACCCTCGATAAGCCCTTAGCACAAAAGCTTTGCTTCAGTCTCTGTTTTCCAGTGAACTCAGGCTAAGACACGCTCCTATACTTCTTGGTCATCAGCACCATAACTCCAGTTTCAAGGGACACAAGCCTTAAGGGTGTTCCTACACACTTCCCTCTTATTCAGTCTCCATGTCCACTCCCGATCACCAGGAAGTCTAAACACTGAAACCTGGTGAACAATGACCTCCATGCTGCAGCTCCTGCCCTCTCTACAACCACATTCCTTGTTCTTTTCCTCGTTTTGAGGTTCCTCTCAGCTACCATGATCTGCTTGCAGGATCTTGTATGTTTCCTTCTGTACATCTTCTCATGAGCCTCTGAAATTCACCATTTTCTGTTCCTTTGTTCTCTAGGTCCACCTGGCAAAAAACTACTCATCACTCAAGGTGAAGTCCATAGGTCAGATCTTCTATGCAACTGTACCTGACACTGCTGCTAGCGGGAATTTAAAAAACATGAAACACACACAACTAAAACTTAGGTATTAACAGTCGTTACTCTGTGCTGTCCTAGGTGCTTGGCATGTAATACAGTCACTCAGTCTCTGCAATAATCCCATAAATTACATACCAAGATTATCCCCTCTTCCCAGATAAGGAAACTTACACACAAAGAACTTAGGTCACATAAGTAGGCCAGTATTTACGTGGATATCTATGTTCTTAAAAATTGCACTCTCCTGTCGTGCCATCACACAAGTCTGCCTGGCCAGGCATGCTGTATTCTCTGTTCTATCACAGCATGATGTTTGATGACCGGCTTTGTTCATACACGTGCCTCCCAAATAGACTCTGTTGTCAGACCTTAAGACATTGAAATCACTGCTGTGTGCCTAGCAGAGAGCACAGAGTAGGTACCCGGTAAACATTTGCTTAACTAATTAATTAATTAATCTGGTACAATTTTTAACAATGGTAGATCTTAGACTTGAGTTTGCTATTTTACAAAACACTTTTCCATGAATCATCTTATTTGGTCCTTCCAATATGACTATGCCAAAGCCTTTGACTGTGTGGATCACAATAAACTGTGGAAAATTCTGAAAGAGGTGGGAATACCAGACCACCTGACCTGCCTCTTGAGAAACCTATATGCAGGTCAGGAAGCAACAGTTAGAACTGGGCATGGAACAGACTGGTTCCAAATAGGAAAAAGAATATGTCAAGATTGTATATTGTCACCCTGTTTATTTAACTTCTATGCAGAGTACATCACAAGAAATGCTGGACTGGAGGAAGCACAAGCTGGAATCAAGATTCCTGGGAGAAATATCAATAACCTCAGATATGCAGATGACACCACCCTTATGGCAGAAAGTGAAGAAGAACTAAAGAGCCTCTTGATGAACGTGAAAGAGGAGAGTGAAAAAAATTGGCTTAAAGCTCAACATTCAGAAAACTAAGATCATGGCATCCAGTCCCATCACTTCATGGGAAATAGATGGGGAAACAGTGGGAACAGTGGCTGACTTTATTTTTCTGGGATCTGAAATCTCTGCAGATGGTGGCTGCAGCCATGAAATTAAAAGACACTTACTCCTTGGAAGGAAAGTTATGGCCAACCTAGACAGCATATTAAAAAGCAGCGACATTACTTTGCCAACAAAGGTCCGTCTAGTCAAGGCTATGGTTTTTCCAGTGGTCGTGTATGGATGTGAGAGTTGGGCTATAAAGAAAGCTAAGCGCCGAAGAATTGATGTTTTTGAACTGTGGTGTTGGAGAAGACTCTTGAGAGTCCCTTGGACTGCAAGGAGATCCAACCAGTCCGTCCTAAAGGAGATCAGTCCTGGGTGTTCATTGGAAGGACTGATGTTAAGCTGAAACTCCAATACTTTGGCCACCTGATGCGAAGAGCTGACTCATTTGAAAAGACCCTGATGCTGGGAAAGATTGAGGGCAGGAGAAGAAGGGGACAACGGAGGATGAGATGGTTGGATGGCATCACCAACTCAATGGACATGGGTTTGGGTGGACTCCGGGAGTTTGGTGATGGACAGGGAAGCCTGGCGTGCTGCGGTTCATGGGGTTGCAAAGTGTCAGACACGACTGAGCAACTGAACTGAATATGTCTATAAAATATTTATTCTTAGTGTTGTTAAAGATTTAATAAGTGCAACAGGCAAGGCTTGAACTCAAATATTTTCACACAAAACCCAGTGCTTTTCCTGAGTGTATACACTGACTCATCTGTGGTTTCTGTGTGACATAAGGTAAATATTAGGAACAGTTGTGAATTTTCTCATTCTTCTCCCCCCAGGGCTAGGTAAGACAGCTACATCTCTGGAATTCTTTAGAGAGATGACTAGGCTTGGGCAAAATTTTATAGACCCAAAGTTGTACTTTATCACAGTAGATTCACTCTAACAGAAAATAAGATTAAACAAGCCATCTAATTTACAGAAAAGTTACAGTCTGTTCTGGCCAATAAATTGTATCACCAGTATGTTAAAGACAGTAGTACCAAACATTGCAAAAGTTCTTGCCTTTGATGTTAAATGACCCTTCACCTCCCTTAGTAACCATCTTTTGAAATTCCCCTTGGTAATCCTCCTAATAGGATTTACTAATATTTAAATATATTAACATATGTCCTTTAGTCAAAGCTTTGAAGCTCACTGAAAGTGTTATTAATGTATTTAGCCACTCAGACAATTTAATTGAATGGTTCAAAATGAAAATCATTGTCACGTCTTGAAAATAATTACAGTCTTTCATACAAACAAATGATCATGCAAACAATGACTGAAATTCTAATATATACTAAACACTGTACCTAGCACAGCTGGAAATGAAAGACGTTCCAAGAGAGTGTGGACACTGTTTTAACTCACTATTGCCTCTAAATAATTAAGCACAGTGCTTGGCAAGAAGGAGGTACTCAAAAATATTGGCATAATATATAAATAAAATATCAGGAGTGCATGGCTGCTATCCTTGAAAATATTGCAATATATCATATTTGAACCTCAAGAATCTATCTTGAGCCCATGGACAAGCTTATGGTCCACAATTGCACATGAGCATTTGTGGGGCCACTAGACCAACCCAGGAGAGCCAATTTTAGGTATGATATGATATCATATTTGCATTTGAGGCAAAGATGGGCAAAATAAAGGACAGAAACAGCAAGGACTTGACAGAAGTGGAAGAGATTAAGAAGAGGAAGCAAGAATCCACAGAACTATACAAAAAAGGACTTAATGACCTGGATAATCACAATGGTGTGGTTACTCACCTAGAGCCAGACAGTCAAATGGGCCTTAAAAAGCATCACTATGAACAAAAGCTAGTGGAGATGATGGAATTCCAGCTGAGCTATTTCAAATCCTAAAAGATGATGCTGTGAATGTGCTGCACTCAATATGCCAGCAAATTTGGAAAACTCAGCAATGGGCACAGTGTTAGAAAATGTCTGTTTTCATTCCAATCTCAAAGAAAGGCAATGCCAAAAAATGTTCAAACTACCATACAATTGTGCTCATTTCACATGCTAGCAAGGTAATGCTCAAAATTCTTCAAGTTAAGCTTCAACAGTATTTCCAGATGTACAAGATAGATTCAGAAAAGGCAGAGCAACGAGAGATTAAATTGTCAACATCCGCTGGATCATAGAAAAAACAAGAGAATTCCAGAAAAAAAAAAATCTGCTTTTGCTTCACTGACTATGCTAAAGGCTTTGACAGTGTGGATTACAACAAACTGTTGAAAATTCTTAAAGAGATGGGAACACCAGACCACCTTACCTGCCTCCTGAGAAATCTGTATACAGGTCAAGAAGCAACAGTTAGAACCAGACATGGAACAACAGACTGGTTCCAAATAGGAAAAGGAGTACGTCAAGGCTATATATTGTCACCCTGCTTATTTAATTTTTATGCATCATGTGCAATGCCAGGCTGGATGAAGCACAAGCTGGAATTAAGATTGCCGGGAGAAATATCAACAACCTCAGATATGCAGATGATATCACTCTAATGGCAGAAAGCAAAGAGGAAACAAGAACCTCTTTTTCTTTTTTTAAGAGCCTCTTGATGAGAATGAAAGAGGAGAATGAAAAAATTCAACATTCAAAAAAGTAAGACCATGGCATCTGGTCCCATCACTTCATGGCAAATAGATAAGAAAAAAATGGAAGGAGTGACAAATTTTATTTTCTTGGGCTCCACAATTACTGCAGACAGTGACTCCAGCCACAAAATTAAAAGACACTTGCTCCTTGCAAGGAAAGCTATGACAAACCTAGACAGCATATTAAAAAGCAGAGACATCACTTTGCTGACAAAGGTCCATATAGTCAAAACTATGGTATGGTTTTTAGTAGTCATGTATGGATCTAAGAGTTGGACCATAAAAAAGGCTGAGAGTTGACAAATTGATGCTTTTGAACTGTGCTGATGGAGAAGACTCTTGAGAGCCGCTTGTACAGCAAGGAGATCAAACCAGTCAATTCTAAAGGAAATCAACCCTGGATATTCATTGGAAGGACTGGTGCTGAAGCTCTAATACTTTGGCCACCTGATGTGAAGAGTCGACTCATTAGAAAAGCCCCTAATGCTGCGAAAGATTGAAGGCAGGAGAAGAGGGCGACAGAGGATGAGATGGTTGAATGGCATCACCGACTCAATGGACATGAGTTTGATCAAACTCCAGGAGATAGTGAAGGATAGGAAAGCCTGGCATGCTGCAGTCCACGGGGTCGCAAAGAGTCAGACACAACTGAGTAAGTGAACAACAACGATAATATGAAAAGCACAGTGACATGTGGTGTTAGAAGGGAGAGGCCAAGATTGTGGAAAAGAAAAACGACATAGGTGTGCTCAGGGCTCTTACAATGCTCACTGTAGGAGGCTCCATTTCTCTAATTTATCCCTTTGGAGAAAAGAATAAGGTCGGGGCATGTCGAGGCTGTTCGGACGATCTTTGCAGAGAGCTATTACATAGTAGGTGTTTCATACATACTAGGGCATGAATGAAACTGAGTCAAATCAAATGGCTGCTCAGCCCCAGGAGACACGAGACTCCAGCTAAGCTCTATATCAGCCTCTTGTGGTCATCATTGCACATAACACCCAGGCCCAGAACCAGGACTGAGGAAGATCAATTCACTTCCACAAGTGGGTGAGGGCAAAGAAGCTTAGTGGTGGGTGGGAAGTCGATGGGGGAGGGGGGACAGGCAGCAAATGTTTTCTAAGGGAAGGGCTGCCCCCCACCTTGGTGGCTCTGTCCCAGGACTTGGTGACTCACAAGCAGGGGCTTCAACAGCCTATTCTATTCTCTGTTTAGAAAGGCAAGTCTGGGCTAGAACTGGGCTGGCAAAGTGATTTATCTTGAGAAATTTAGGCCATCCCAGAACTCAGAGAATAGGATTGGGGTAAGTACCTGCCTTATCTTTCCGATGCCAATGTTAAGCAGTTTGGGTGAAGGTAAGGAATTGAGTTGCCATATCACAAATGTATGAAAACAAAAACTGATCTGAAAATGGCAGAATTGAGAAGACATATAATCCTGGCCTGGAAACAGAAGGGATAAGTTGGAGAGGGGTTTATTCCATCAGTCCTTGAATGTTAGATCTGCCCTCCCTACTCATATGCCTCAAAAGACACTTTTTTTTTTCATCCACTTACCAGCCATAAAAAGAAATGAAGTACTGATCCAGGCTACTACATGGATGAACTTCCAAAATGTCATGTTAAGTGTAAGAAGTCAGACACAAAATGCCACATATTTTATGATTCCATTCATATGCAATGTCAAGAACAGGCAAATCCATAGAAACAGAAAGCAAATCAGTGGTTGTCAGGAGTTGGGGGTAGGGGTGGGAAACTGGGAATGAGAATGTAATAGATATGGGGTTTCTTTCAGGGGTGATGGAAAGTCCTAGAATTAGACAGTGACAGTTGTTGCAAAGCTTTGTGAATATGCTAAAAAAAAAAAAAAGCTCTGTATTGTGCATTCAAAAAGGGTAAACGTTATGGTATGTGAACAATATCTCAATTTTGTAAAAAAAAAAAAAAAAGCAGTAAGAATATACAAATCAGACACAAGAAGAAAATTTCAGGCCACCCTGAACTTTGTGCACAATTCTATGCAGCAGGTCAGCCTTTAGGAAACCCTGGGGACTTTGACTGGTCATTATCAAGCAGCATTGTACCCTTGAGTGTGCATAGCACCGGCCCGCTGGGAGCTTGGCTACGGTCCCAGAAGCAGCATTTTATGCATGGGCCCTAAAGCTGTGCTCCAGGGCCAAATATTTACAGCAGACGGAATGGCTTTCTGTCTGTGGGTGGAGGGAGTTTCTACTTTCACATGTTCCCAGAGAACACTGGGACTCAAATAATACGCTGCCAGGCCTGTCTCAACCCAGAGCATAGCAGCAACTACACCAAGCGCAGGGCTTTGAAGAAAACGAAGACCAAAGAGCACTTAGCAGCCACCAGACACAGTTCATGAAACCAGGACAAAGCTCAAAGACAAAAACCAGGAGCTCTGAGTGGGAAAAGCCATTTAAAAAGAGAGGGGTAATTTCGGTGGCCTCACCATGAGAGTCCACGATGACAAATTAGAGGAGCTACCATATATGCTAGGCATCCTCCGAAGTGTTTAGACATACAGGTTCATTTTGTTCCCATAACTCCACGAGGCAGGTACTATTGCAATTCTCCCTGTATTTATGAGGACATATAGGCACAGAGAGGTTAAGGAACTAGCAGAAAGTCACACAGCTACCAAGATGTGGTCTGTGTCCTTAGCCCAGCCCACAGTAGTTGTTGGCTGGGTTATGCTGAAGTCAAGAAAGAACATGGACGCCTGTCTTCTACAACGTGAGGGAGGAGGGCAATAGGTCCAGGGAACACAGGGACAGCCAAAGACAGCTGCATTCGCACTACCTATCCTTGCTGATTTTATTGCTGGAGGGAGTCATTCACACTGTGTGATCAGAGAAGGGACAGGATGCTAAAGGGTGGAGTGTCCCGGGTAGAGCAGGAAGTGGTTTTTTTCAGCCTTCATTCACTCAGAGATGTGTGTGAGATATGAGGTGAAGACACGGGGGTGCCGTTTGTCCCCAGTCCTAGTTTCACTCACCAGTTAAGGACGAAAGCTGCCCTTAGCTCTGGAAGCCAGGCGAGGCGTCCAGGCAGGTCTCTGTCTCTATCTAGCGGCCACTATGGGGAACGACACCCAGAGGCGACCCTGCAGCTGAGAGCCGAACTCAAGTTGGGAGGAGAATAGAGGAGGGGTTCTGAGCTCCAGGGGTTCGGGGGAAGGGCGGGAGGTTGTGTGAACATAAATCCCCTTGAATCATACGTAAAAGCAGCCCGCAGCGGTCACCAGGTCTGCAGAGGCTTTTGTGAAGCAAAGTTCAGAACCACAGCTGGAGTGTCGGAAAGTGGGGCCCAGAGCAGGTGGCTCCAGGCTGGGGGACCCTCCCCCTGTGTCGGAGCCCGGTGAGCAGAGGCCGCGGCGGGGCCCAGCCCTGCGCCCTCTGCTCACAGAGGCAGGACGTTGGAGGGAGTGCTGCACCCACGAGACCTTCTGGGTGGTGGCGTTCGGGCCCTCTTGGTATTCAGACGGCCGGGCGGGCCTCGTGACAGGGGCCCCTGGGACGGCTCACCTCCTTATCGGTCAGAGGCTGGCCCGTCGGCTCTCGGGGCCTTGCTTCCCTCAGCAGCCCACAGACTGGCACAGGCCCAGCCTGTCGCCCAGGCTCTCCTTCCCTCCCTTTGCTGTAAGACCCGGGACCCTGCCTCCTCCCCTCTCTGTAGCTGCCGCCTCCACCCCTCCCTTTGCTTGCCCTTTTCCCTGGAGGCCTGGCTGCGGAGGGGGTCACAGCCCCCCTGCGCCTCCCTTCCTGCGCCTCGAAGCCCGGCACGCAGAGCATCCTGCTTCAAGGGCTGCCCTCCGGCTCAGGCACCAGACGTTCAGGGCACACACAGCAGGGCCACTAACACTACCAACCAACTACTAACACTACGAACCAACCACTAACACTACCAACTAACTACTGACACTATTAACACCACCAACTAACTACTAGCACCACTAACTACTAAACTACTACCTACCTACTAACAATATACCGAGCAGAGGGCAGCAGAGCGCCCTCCAGAGGTCTCGGAGGCCCCACTGCGGGTCTGTGGGTTTCTTCTGCCTTTGACTCAGTGCTGACACCTGGAGGCCAACTTGGGCTCCTGTCCTTCCCTTTCTTCTCTGATGGTTGACTCTACGCCACCTTCCCGTTTTAGTGTGCCGCCTTGAAGCATACTCTCTGACCTGAATTCCGTTCCTCATCCCGAGGAAGTAAGGATTCTTCTGCTCTGCTGAGGCGTTTCTCTAACTCCAGATCCCCTTACACTTTTTTTCTTCCATTAAGTAAACCTCACTATTCATAGTTAAAGACTGCATGCGGGCTTATCCGCTCAGTCATGTCCGACTCTGTGGGATCCTGCGGATTGTAGTCCGCCAGGCTCCTCTGACCATGGAGATTTTTCAGGCAAGAATACTACAGTCGGTTGCCATTTCCTCCTCCAGGGGATTTTCCCCACCCAGGGATCGACCCTGTGTCTCCTGCATTGCAGGTGGATTCTTTATCCAATAGCCACCAAGGAAGCCCAATATATGCTTCTTCTATTTGCAGTGCAAACCAGCCTCACATGGGGTTGTGCAGGAGAGCTGAGCCTTTTTCTCAATTTCTTGAGAAAATTATTCTCAGATGAAATTAATTGGCCCTTATCTGCACAGGAATTGATAGTCAAAGATCTAGTGGTAAGAGGATACCTGGTTCATCTTTCTCAGAAATACTAGCGTGGGCAAGACCAACTCTAAGCCACCCCAAAGTCATGTTATCTGGATACTGTTTGTGAGTCTGGGATAAACTCAGGTAGAGGTGGGTGAGTTAGAGTATCAAGAATGAGGTGAAAGACCTTGGGAGCTTCTTAGAACAGGCAAGAACCAATGTAATCAAGTAAGTAAGTCTGAAGGACTAATGCCGAAGCTGAAACTCCAATACTTTGGCCACCAGATGTGAAGAAATGACTCATCGGAAAAGACCCTGATGCTGGGCAAGATTGAAGGCAGGAGGAGAAGGGGACGACAGAGGATGAAATGGTTGGATGCCATCACCGACTCGATGGACATGAGGTTGAATAAACTCCAGGAGTTGGTGATGGACAGGGAGGCCTGGCATGCTGCAGTCCATGGGGTTGCAAAGAGTCGGACATGACTGAGCAACTGAACTGAACTGAAGTATGAACCACAATGAATGAGAAAGGCAAAGACCAGAGCTTGAAAAGCTATATGAAACATTAGTCCTGACCTTAGCTCAGATGAATGAGGGAAGACTATAAATAGGCAGAATGGAATTGTTCAGGTCAGAGGTATAAAGATTACAAAGCAAGCAGGGAACAAGGGACTGGTAAGAATGAATAAGAGGGAGGCTGCAACCCTACAAGAGAGTCAGAGGTTTGTTTTCATGTGGTACCGACTACCGAGTGTTGAGATATTGAAGGTAACTTCACTACAATATGAGTCAGAAAAATATTCCCTATGACTCAATTTGTTTAGTGCTTTAAAAACTTACCCCATACGGCTTTTTTAAAATGTCATAAGGTCTCACAGAGAGTGAAATTACAAAACAAATTTGTGGAAATTGTAAGGCATTCCTTAGAATGCCTCCACTTTCAGGAAAAATTAAACATAACTTTTCTTAGGAAAATGCACTGATTAAAACCCAGCCATAATTCTAAGCTTCAATCAACGACTCAGTTGCTAATAGATTCAGTGGTTCTCAACCAGGGGTGATGGCATAGGGTTTCGGGGGCATAGCAGAAACACTTGTGAAAATTAAAAACACTCATGTCCAGTCTACTTGTACCCACCATGCTTGGAAGGGTCAGGGGGAGAACAGGACAGAGGCAGCAACACAGAAAAAAAAAAAAAAACTTTCCCAGGTGATTTAACACATAGCCATAAACACATTTTTCCATTGAAGAAATGTTGAATTATGATGAGTAATTAAAAGTAAGCACATCTTTTTGGGGGGGGGGTGTTAGTTCTAAAAGCTCTTGTAGATCTTCATAAAACCATTCAACTTCAGTTTCTTCAGCGTTACTGGTTGGGGCATAGACTTGGATAACTGTGATACTGAATGGTTTGAAATGGAGACAAACGGAGATCATTCTGTCGTTTTTGAGATTGCATCCAAATACTGCATTTCGGACTCTTTTGTTGACCATGATGGCTACTCCATTTCTTCTGAGGGATTCCTGCCCGCAGTAGCAGATATAATAGTCATCTGAGTTAAATTCACCCATTCCAGCCCATTTTAGTTCACTGATTCCTAGAATGTCGACGTTCACCCTTGCCATCTCTTCTTTGACCACTTTCAATTTGCCTTGATTCATGGACCTGACATTCCAGGTTCCTATGCAATATTGCTCTTGACAGCATCAGATCTTGCTTCTATCACCAGTCACATCGACAACTGGGTATTGTTTTTGCTTTGGCTCCATCCCCCAAAAAGATCTCCTTTTCATTATAGGGGACTGGAATGCAAAAGTAGGAAGTCAAGAAACATCTGGAGTAACAGGCAAATTTGGCCTTGGAATGCGGAATAAAGCAGGGCAAAGACCAATAGTTTTGCCAAAAACTTTACTGGTCATAGCAAACACCTTGTTCCAACAACACAAGAGAAGACTCTACACATGGACATCACCAGATGGTCAACACCGAAATCAGATTGATTATATTCTTTGCAGCCAAAGATGGAGAAGCTCTATACAGTCAGCAAAAACAAGACCAGGAGCTTACTGTGGCTCAGATCATGAATCCTTATTACCAAATTCAGACCGAAATTGAAGAAAGTAGGGAAAACGGCTAGACCATTCAGGTATGACCTAAATCAAATCCCTTATGATTATACAGTGGAAGTGAGAAATAGATTTAAGGGCCTAGATCTGATAGATAGAGTGCCTGATGAACTATGGACGGAGGTTCGTGACATTGTACAAGAGACAGGGATCAAGACCATCCCCATGGAAAAGAAATACAAAAAGCAAAATGGCTGTCTGGGGAGGCCTTACAAATAGCTGTGAAAAGAAGAGAGGCAAAAAGCAAAGGAGAAAAGGAAAGATATAAGCATCTGAATGCAGAGTTCCAAAGAATAGCAAGAAGACATAAGAAAGCCTTCTTCAGCGATTACTGCAAAGAAATGGAGGAAAACAACAGAATGGGAAAGACTAGAGATCTCTTCACGAAAATTAGAGGTACCAAGGGAACATTTCATGCAGAGATGGGCTCGATAAAGGACAAAAATGGTATGGACCTAACAGAAGCAGAAGATATTAAGAAGAGGTGGCAAGAACACACGGAAGCACTGTACAAAAAAGATCTTCACGACCCAGATAATCATGATGATGTGATCACTCATCTAGAGCCAGACATCCTGGAATGTGAAGTCAAGTGGGCCTTAGGAAGCATCACTATGAGCAAAGCTAGTGGAGGTGATGCAGTTCCACTTGAGCTGTTTCAAATCTTGAAAGATGATGCTGTGAAAGTGCTGCACTCAATATGCCAGCAAATTTGGAAAACTCAGCAGTGGCCACAGGACTGGAAAAGGTCAGTTTTCATTCCAATCCCAAAGAAAGGCAATGCCAAAGAATGCTCAGACTACCACACAATTGCACTCATCTCACATGCTAGTAAAGTAATGCTCAAAATTCTCCAAGCCAGGCTTCAGCTTGTTTTAGAAAAGGCAGAGGAACCAGAAATCAAATTGCCAACATCCGCTGGATCATGGAAAAAGGAAGAGAGTTTCAGAAAAACATCTATTTCTGCTTTATTGGCTATGCCAAAGCCTTTGACTGTGTGGATCACAATAAACTGTGCAAAATTCTGAAAGAGATGGGAATACCAGACCACCTAACCTGCCTCTTGAGAAATCTGTATGCAGGTCAGGAAGCAGCAGTTAGAACTGGACATGGAACAACAGACTGGTTCCAAATAGGAAAAGGAGTACGTCAAGGCTGTATATTGACACCCTGCTTATTTAACTTATATGCAGAGTACATCATGAGAAACGCTGGGCTGGAAGAAGCACAAGCTGGAATCAAGATTGCCGGGAGAAATATCAATAACCTCAGATATGCAGATGACACCACCCTTATGGCAGAAAGTGAAGAGGAAGTAAAAAGTCTCTTGATGAAAGTGAAAGAGGAGAGTGAAAAAGTTGGCTTAAAGCTCAACATTCAGAAAATGAAGATCATGGCATCCAGTCCCATCACTTCATGGGAAATAGATGGGGAAACAGTGGAAACAGTGTCAGACTTTATTTTCTGGGGCTCCAAAATCACTGCAGATGGTTACTGCAGCCATGAAATTAAAAGACACTTACTCCTTGGAAGAAAAGTTATGACCAACCTAGATAGTATATTCAAAAGCAGAGACATTACTTTGCCGACTAAGGTCCGTCTAGTCAAGGCTATGGTTTTTCCTGTGGTCATGTATGGATGTGAGAGTTGGACTGTGAAGAAGGCTGAGTGCCGAAGAATTGATGCGTTTGAACTGTGGTGCTGGAGAAGACTCTTGAGAGTCCCTTGGACTGTAAGGAGATCCAACCAGTCCATTCTGAAGGAGATCAACCCTGGGTGTTCTTTGGAAGGAATGATGCTAAAGCTGAAGCTCCAGTACTTTGGCCACCTCATGCAAAGAGCTGACTCATTAGAAAAGACTCTGATGCTGGGAGGGATTCGGGGCAGGAGGAGAAGGGGACGACCGAGGATGAGATGGCTGGATGGCATCATGGACTCAATGGACGTGAGTCTGAGTGAACTCTGGGTGTTGGTGATGTACAAGGAGGCCTGGCGTGCTGCGATTCATGGGGTCGCAAAGAGTCGGACACGACTGAGCAACTCAACTGAACTGAGTTAAAAGTAAAATGTACTCAATGATCAGTTCAATTCACTTCAGTCGCTCAGTCATGTCCCATTGTGCAACCCCATGGACTGCAGCGCCACACCTCCCTGTCCATCACTAACTCCCGGAGCTCACTCAAACTCGTGTCCATTGACTGGGTGATGCCATCCACCCATCTCATCCTCTGTTGTCCCCTTCTCCTCTCACCTTAAATCTTTCCCAGCATCAGAGTCTTTTCAAATGAGTCAGCTCTTTGCATCAGGTGGCCAAAGTATTAGAGTTTCAGCTTCAACATTAGTGCTTCTAATGAACACTCAGGACTGATCTCCTTTAGGATGGACTGGTTGGATCTCCTTGCAGTCCAAGGGACTCTCAAGAGTCTTCTCCAACACCACAGTTCAAAAGCATCAATTCATCGGTGCTCAGCTTTCTTTATAGTTCAACTCTCATATCCATACATGACCAATGGAAAAACCATAGCCTTGACTAGATGGACCTTTGTTGGAAAAGTAATGTCTCTGCTTTTTAATATGCTGTCTAGGCTGGTCATACCTTTTCTACTAAGAAGTAAGCATCTTTTTATTTCATGGCTGCAGCCACCATGTGCAGCTATTTTGGAGCCCAAAAAATAAAGTCTGCCACTGTTTCCGCTGTTTCCCCATCTATTTGCCATGAAGTGATGGGAACAGATGCCATGATCTTCGTTTTCTGAATGTTGAGTTTTAAGCCAATTTTTTCACTCTCCTCTTTCACTTTCATCAAGAGGCTCTTTAGTTCTTCCTCACTTTCTGCCATAAGGGTGCTGTCATCTGCATATCTGAGGTTACTGATATTTCTCCTGGCAATCTTGATTCCAGCTTGTGCTTCCTCCAGCCCAGCGTGTCTCATGATGTACTCTGCATATAAGTTAAATAAGCAGGGTGACAATATACAGCCTTGACATACTCCTTTTCCTATTTGGAACCAGTCTGTTGTTCCATGTCCAGTTCTAACTGCTGCTTCCTGACCTGCATACAGGTTTCTCAAGAGGCAGGTCAGATGGTCTGGTATTCCCATCTCTTTCAGAATTTTGCACAGTTTATTGTGATCCACACAGTCAAAGGCTTTGGCATAGTCAATAAAACAGAAATTGATGTTCTTCTGGAACTCTATTGCTTTTTCCATGATCCAGCGGATGTTGGCAATTTGATCTCTGGTTCCTCTGCCTTTTCTAAAACAAGCTTGAACATCTGGAAGTTCACGGTTCATGTATTGCTGAAGCCTGGCTTGGAGAATTTTGAGAATTACTTTACTAGCTTGTGAGATGAGTGCAATTGTGAGGTAGTTTGAGCGTTCTTTGGCATTGCTTTTCTTTGGGATTGGAATGAAAACTGACCTTTTCCAGTCCTGTGGCCACTGCTGAGTTTTCCAAATTTGCTGGCATATTGAGTGCAGCACTTTCACAGCATCATCTTCAGGATTTGAAACAGCTCAACTGGAATTCCATCACCTCCACTAGCTTTGCTCATAGTGATGCTTCCTAAGGCCCACTTGACTTCACATTCCAGGATGTCTGGCTCTAGGTGAGTGATCACACCATCATGGTTATCTGGGTCATGAAGATCTTTTTTGTATAGTTCTTCTCAGGAGAGGCTGAGAGGGGCTACCTCACGTTCAAGGTCAGGACGGCGACTGAGAGGAGCAACCCCACGTCCAACAAGCGGCGGCTGCGTGGTGCAGGAGGGCCAAAAGGAGCCACTCCACGTTCAAGGTCAGGAGGGGTGGCCATGAGGAGATACCCCTCATCCAAGACAAGGAGCAGCGGCTGCGCTTTGCTGGAGCAGCCGTGAAGAGATACCCCATGACCAAGGTAAGAGAAACCCAAGTAAGATGGTAGGTGTTGTGAGAGGGAATCAGAGGACAAACACACTGAAACCATAATCACAGAAAACTAGCCAATCTGATCACATGGACTACAGCCTGTCTAACTCAATGAAACTAAGCCATGCTGTGTGGGGCCACCCATGACGGACGGGTCATGGTGGAGAGGTCTGACAGAATGTGGTCCACTGGAGAAGGGAATGGCAAACTACTTCAGTATTCTTGCCTTGAGAACCCAATGAACAGTATGAAAAGACAAAATGATAGGATACTGAAAGAGGATCTCCCAAGGTCAGTAGGTGCCCAATATGCTACTGGAGATCAATGGAGAAATAACTCCATAAAGAATGAAGGGATGGAGCCAAAGCAAAAACAATACCCAGTGTGGATGTGACTGGTGATAGAAGCAAGGTCTGATGCTGTAAAGAGCAATATTGCATAGGAACCTGGAATGTCAGGTCCATGAATCAAGGCAAATTGGAAGTGGTCAAACAAGAGATGGCAAGAGTGAACGTCGACATTCTAGGAATCAGCAAACTAAAATGGACTGGAATGGGTGAATTTAATGCATTATATCTACTACTGTGGGCAGGAATCCCTTAGAAGAAATGGAGTAGCCATCATGGTCAACAAAAGAGTCCAAAATGCAGGACTTGGATCCAGTCTCTAAAACGACAGAATGATCTCTGTTCATTTCCAAAGCAAACCATTCAATATCATGGTAATCCAAGCCTATGCCCCAACAGTAATGCTGAAGAAGCTAAAGTTGAACGGTTCTATAAAGCCCTACAAGATCTTTTAGAACTAACACCCAAAAGAGATGTCCTTTTCATTATAGAGGACTGGAATGCAAAAGTAGGAAGTCAAGAAACACCTGGAGTAACAGGCAAATTTGGCCTTGGAATACGGAATAAAGCAGGGCAAAGACTAATAGAGTTTTGTCAAAAGAATGCACTGGTCATAGCAAACACCCTCTTCCAACAACACAAGAGAAGACTCTACACATGGACATCACCAGATGGTCAACACTAAAATCAGACTGATTATATTTTTTGAAGCCAAAGATGGAGAAGCTCTATACAGTCAGCGAAAACAAGACCAGGAGCTGACTGTGGCTCAGATCATGAACTCCTTATTGCCAAATTCAGACTTAAATAGAAGAAAGTAGGGAAAACTGCTAGACCATTCAGGTATGACCTAAATCAAATCCCTTATGATTAAACACTGAAAGTGAGAAACAGATTTAAGGGACTAGATCTGACAGACAGAGTGCCTGATAAACTACGGACGGAGGTTGGTGACATTGTACAGGAGACAGGAATCAAAACCATCCCCAAGAAAAAGAAATGCAAAAAAGGCAAAATGGCTGTCTGAGGCCTTACAAATAGCTGTGAAAAGAAGAGAGGCAAAAAGCAAAGGAGAAAAGGAAAGATATAAGCATTTGAATGCAGAGTTCCCAAAAATAGCACGGAGAGATAAGAAAACCTTCTCCTCAGCGATCAATGCAAAGAAATAGAGGAAAAGAACAGAATAGGAAAGACTAAAGATCTCTTCCAGAAAATTAGAGATACCAAGGGTACCACGCAAAGATGGGCTCAATGGTATGGACCTAACAGAAGCAGAAGATATTAAGAAGAGGTGGCAAGAATACACAGAAGAACTGTACAAAAAAGATCTTATGACCCAGGGAATCACGATGGTGTGATCACTGACCTAGAGCCAGACATCCTGGAATGAGAAGTCAAATGGGCCTTAGAAAGCATCACTACGAGCAAAGCTAGTGGAGGTGATGCAATTCCACTTGAGCTGTTTCAAATCCTGAAAGATGATGCCATGAAAGTGCTGCACTCAATATGCCAGCAAATTTGGAAAACTCAGCAGTGGCCACAGGACTGGAAAAGGTCAGTTTTCATTCCAATCCCAAAGAAAGGCAATGCCAAAGAATGCTCAAACTACCGCACAATTGCACTCATCTCACATGCTAGTAAAGCAATTCTCAAAATTCTCCAAGCCAGGCTTCAGCAATACATGAACCGTGAACTTCCAGATGTTCAAGCTTGTTTTAGAAAAGGCAGAGGAACCAGAGATCAAATTGCCAACATCCGCTGGATCATCAAAAAAGCAAGAGAGTTCCAGAAAAACGTCTATTTCTGTTTTATTGACTATGCCAAAGCCTTTGACTGTGTGAATCACAATGAACTGTGGAAAATTTTGAAAGAGATGGGAATACCAGACCATCTGACCTGCCTCTTGAGAAACCTGTATGCAAGTCAGGAAGCAACAGTTAGAACTGGACATGGAACAACAGACTGGTTCCAAATAGGAAAAGGAGTATGTCAAGGCTGTATATTGTCACCCTGCTTATTTAACTTATATGCAGAGTACATCATGAGACACGCTGGGCTGGAGGAAGCACAAGCTGGAATCAAGATTGCCAGGAGAAATATCAGTAACCTCAGATATGCAGATGACAGCACCCTTATGGCAGAAAGTGAGGAAGAACTAAAGAGCCTCTTGATGAAAGTGAAAGAGGAGAGTGAAAAAGTTGGCTTAAAGCTCAACATTCAGAAAACAAAGATCATGACATCCAGTCCCATCACTTCATGGGAAATAGATGGGGAAACAGTGGAAACAGTGTCAGACTTTATTTTGGGGGGCTCCAAAATCACTGCAGATGGTGACTGCAGCCATGAAATTAAAAGATACTTACTCCTTGGAAGGAAAGTTATGACCAACCTAGATGGCATATTCGAAAGCAGAGACATTACTTTGCCAACAAAGGTCCGTCTACTCAAGGCTATGGTTTTTCCAGTGGTCGTGTATAGATGTGTGAGTTGGACTATAAAGAAAGGTGAGTGCCGAAGATTTGATGCTTTTGAACTGTGATGTTGCAGAAGACTCTTGAGAGTCCCTTGGACTGCAAGGAGATCCAACCAGTCCATCCTAAAGGAGATCAGTCCTGGAGGTTCATTGGAAGGACTGATGCTGAAGCTGAAATTCCAATACTTCGGCCAGCTCATGCGAAGAGTTGACTCATTGGAAAAGACCCTGATGCTGGGAGGGATTGGGGTCAGAAGGGGACGACAGGATGAGATGGCTGGATGGCATCACCAACTCAACGGACATGAGTTTGGGTAAACTCTGGGAGATGTTGATGGACAGGGAGGCCTGTTGTGCTGAGATTCATGGGGTCACAGAGAGTCAGACACGACTGAGGGACTGAACTGAAATGAACTCTGTGTATTCTTGCCACCTCTTCTTAGTATCTTCTGCTTCTGTCCTTTAATGAGCCCATCTTTGCATGAAATGTTCCCTTAGTATCTCTAATTTTCTTGAAGAGATCTCCAGTCTTCCCTATTCTATTGTTTTCTTCTATTTGTTTGCACTGATCACTGAGGAAGGCTTTCTTATCTCTCCTTGCTAATTCTTTGGAACTCTGCATTCAAATGGTTATATCTTTCCTTTTCTCCTTTGCTTTTCACTTCTTCTTTTTATAGCTATTTGTAAGGCTTCCTCAGACGTCCATTTTGCCTTTTTGCATTTCTTTTCCATGGGGATGGTCTTGCTCCCTGTCTCCTATACAATGTCACCAACCTCCATCCATAGTTCATGAGGCACTCTGTGTATCAGATCTAGTCCTTTAAATCTATTTCTCACTTCCACTGTATAATCATAAGGGATTTGATTTAGGTTATACCTAAATGGTCTAGTGGTTTTCCCTACTTTCTTCAATTTCAGTCTGAATTTGTCAATAAGGAGTTCATGATCTGAGCCACAGTCAGCTCCCGGTCTTGTTTTTGCTGACTGTATAGAGCTTCTCCATCTTTGATGCTCAATGATAACTCGAACTTTAAAAAAAAGAAAAAGAAAAAAACATAAAGACAAGTGTGAAACATTTAATTGTATTTATTTAATAATGTAATTGCCAAAGTATATATACTTTAACAGAGGTATGAAGAAAGTTATTTGTCCATTTCTTTGAAGTGATGAACAACATGTTATATAAACAGAAATGGGTGGTTACTTGGTTGTTTTCACAAAAATGCAATCATTTACTCCATAACTTGTTTTTCTCACTTACTATATGATGGACATCTATCCGAGTCAACTATATATATATAATGCTTTTAATAGTTGCATAGTAATTGATAGCAGCAATGTATAACACTTTATTTAACTATTCCTTTCTCTTCTGGGTGAAACTTCAGTTTGGTTTCAGTTTTTTTTTTTTTTTTTTTTGACAGTACAAGTAAAGCTGAAATAAACATTTTGTACATATATCTTTGTGATCCCAAAGGACTGATTTCCCAAAGTCAGTGTGCTGAGTAAAAGAAAATGTTTTATACTATTACCAAACATTATCATAACTATTTCATTAAAAGCTTCTAGCAGTTTATACCCCCACCAGCAGTGTATGGCCAGCTCTTTCCCTCTCCATCTTCACCAGCAGAGGATTTGCTCCTTTGGTGGTTGGTGCTTCACTTTGCAGCTCCCTCACAAATAATAAAGTTAAGAATTTTTGCATGTTTATTGGACATTTTTATTTTCTCTTCCGGGAATTTCCTGTACATCATGCATTTTTCTATTCATTCGTTTGATTTACTCTGATCAAGATATATTTAATCTTTGTCTGACACATGTGCCACATATTTCAGTTTACTGTTTCTCATTTGGTTTTGTCTTTAGTGATTTCTTTTTGCTGTTTGTTTCTACAGAGGGCTTAGTTTAGTTTATTTGGAGAGGGGTTAATTTTTATTGGAGTATAGTTGATTTACAATGTTAGTTTCTGCTGTATAGCAAGGTGCTATATGCTATACATGAACATATATGTTATACATATACATATACATATATCTACTCTTTTCTACATTCTTTTCCCATATAGGTCAGTACAGAGTATTGAGTAGAGTTCCCTGTTCTATACACTGGGTGCTTACTAGTTATCTATTTCATACATAGCAGTGTGTATATGTGACTTCTCGGTTACTTATAAAGGTCTTGCCTATTTAAAGACTACCCCACTTTTCTTTTAAAGACTACCACATTTTTCCTTCATGTTGCATTGTTTTACTTAAGGTATTAATCCAGCCGTATGTTACTTCCACACAAAACATGAGGAAAGGGGCTGGTTTAATTTTGCTCCATGAATTTCCAATTTTTCCAGTATTATTTATAAAAAAACATTCTTTGCTGACAGACACTGAACACTTCTTTTGTTATGTGGTTGTTCACTTGCAAAGTCATGTCCAACTCTGCGACCCTATGACCTGTAGCGCGCCAGGTTCCTCTATTCTTCACTATCTCCTGGAGTTTGCTTTCTGGTCCAGCTCTCACATCCATACATGACCACTGGAAAAACCATAGCTTTGACTATACAGATCTTTGTGGGCAAAGTGATGTCTTTGCTTTTTTGTACGTTGTCTAGTTTTGTCATAGGTTTCCTTCCAAGGAGCGTCTTTTAATTTCATGGCTACAGTCCCCATCTGCAGTGTTTTTGGAGCCTCTAGAAAATAAAATAAGTCACAGTTTCCACTTTTGCTCCTTCTGTTTGCCATGAGGTCATGGGACCAGATGCCATTATCTTAGTTTTCTTTTAAAGTTGACTTTTGTCATGTATTAATCATTAATCCATATACATCAATACTTGGATCCATATCTGAAATCTCTATTTGTCCACCACTAATCTACTTGGCATTTTTTACTCCAATCTATGGGTCAGCAAGAGCTGGAGTAAAATGACTAATTCTCTCGAAGAATATGTATGACTTACTGTGTTCCCTTTTAATTCACATCAGATGAATTGATATTTCTAATTAGTGTTTATATCTTAGGTGCTAATGAAAATTTTATTCAAATTTAAGTCTACAGAATAATACATAATAAAGAAAATATACTATCTGTACTTAAACAGTAGAAAATGAGTGCTAAAGCAATTTTCTCACTTTGGTATGCTTTCAAATTGCCTAAACATGATTTCAATTTACTGGTCTTGATGGATAAGCATAACTTTTATTATTATAATGAACATACAATATTATATTAGCTTCAAGTGTACAACACAGTGATTCAATATTTTTATCCATTATGAAATGATCTAAGACCAGTTACCATCTGTAACCATACAAAGTCATTACAATATTATTGGCTATATTCATTATGTGTACATCACATCCCTGTTATCTACTTATAGTTGAATTATGTACTGTTTAATCTACTTCACCTATTTCATCCATTGCTCACATACCTCCCCTCTGGCAACCACTAGTTTATTCTCTGTATCTATGAATCTGTTTCTGGATAATTTTATTAATTTGTTCACTTGTTTTATTTTTAGATTCCACATATAAGTAATAACATACAATATTCATCTTTACCTGACTTAGTTCACTTACATAATGCCCTCCAAGTCCATCCATGTTGTCAAAAATGACAGATCTCATTGTTTTTTCTGGCTATTATGCCATTGTAATATATATACCATATCTTCATATAGATGCATCTGTGGATGGACACTTTGGTTGCTTTCATATCTTGACTATTGTAAATAATGCTGCAACTTTTTATTCATGGTAAAATACATATAACATGAAACTTACTATCCTAACTATCAAGTGTGCAGTTAACTATTGTTAAGTGTATTCACACTGATTTGCAACCAACTGCCAGAATTATTTCATACCCATGAATCACAAACTCCTGATCTCTCCTTTCCCCAGCCTCTGGCAATCACCATTCTACTATTTTTATGAATTTAACTTCTCTAGATGACTCATATTAGTCTTTTTTGTGAATCTTATTTTTTAATTGAATTGTTTATCTTTGGCTGCACTGGTCTTCACTGTTGCACACAGACTTTCTCCAGTTGTGGCAAGCAGGGGCTATTCTCTAATTGTGGTACATGATCCTATACATATAGGCTTTTCATTGTGGTGGCTTGTCTTGTTGCAGAGCATGCGCTCTAAGATGCACAAGCTTCACTAATTGTGGCACACAGGCTTAGTCGCCCTGAAGCATATGGAATCTTCCTGGACCAGGGATCAAACCCTGTCTCCTGCATGAGCACCTGGATTCTTAACCACTGGACCACCAGGGAAGTCCTGTGACATTTATGTGACTTAGCGTGACGTCTACAGGTTTCATCCATATGATAGCACATCTCAATAATTTTCTTCCTTTTTAAGTCTGGGCTGAATAATATTCCATTGTGTGTATATCTGTCAGTGGACATTTGGGTTGCTTCTACCATTTGGCTATTGTGAATAATACTTGATGATGCTTTCAGCTTTTCACTGTTAAGTATGATGTTAGCTGTGGGTTTTTCATTCCATTTATCTTTACTATGTTGAGGTATGTTCCCTCTATGCCCACTTTCTGGAGAGTTTTTATCATAAACAGATGTAGAATTTTACCAAAAGCTTTTTATACTTTAACCTGTTAATGTGGTGTATCACACTGATTGATTTGCAGATATCGAAAAATCCTTGCAGCCCTGGGATAAATCCCACTTGATTATGGTGTATAATTCTTTTACTGTATTGCTGGATTTGGTTTGCTGGTACTTGAGGATTTTTGCATCTATGTTAATCACTGATATTGGCCCATAGTTTTCTTTTTTGTGTGCTATCTTTGTCTGGTTTAGGTATCAGAGTAACGGTGACCTCATAAAATGAGTTCAGAAGTGTTCCTTCCTCTGCAATATTTTGAAATAGTTTTAGAAGGATAGGTGTTAACTCTCCTCTAAATGTTTTGTAAAATTCACCTGAATCCATCTGTCCCTAGACTTTTGTTGGGAGTTTTTAAGTTACAGATTCAATTTTAGGATTGGTAATAAGTTTGTTTATATTTTTTGTTTCTTCCTGGGAAATTGTATCTTTCTAAGAATCTGTCCATTTCTTCTAGGTTGTTCATTTTATTGGGATGTAGTTGCTTGGTAGTAGTCTCTTATGATTCTTTGTATTTCTGCGGTATCAGTTATAATTACCCCTTTCTCATTTCTGATGCATATATCTGGAGAAAACTCATGCACCTCAATGTTTGTGGTAGCACTATTTACAATAGACAAAACATGTAAGCAACCTAAGTGTCCATCAACAGATGAATGGATAAAGATATGGTATATGAATACAATGGAATATTACTCAGCCATTAAAATTGCCATTTGCAGCAACATGGGTGGAACTAGAGATTATTATACTAAGTGAAGCAAGTCAGCCAGAGAAAGATAAATATCATATGACATCAGTTGACTTTTGTATATGAGACAGTAGTTGAGCTTCAATTTTTTTGCATGACTCTACAGTTTTGCCAGTACCACCTACTGAAGACACTAGCCTTTTTCCATTACATGTTCTTTGCTCCTTTGTCCTAAATTAATTTTCCATACAAATACATGGGTTTATTTCTGGACTCTCAATTTTGTCCCATTGATATATGTATCTGTTTTTCTGGTAATACCATGCTGTTTTGATTTTTATGGCTTTGAAAGAGTGTGATACCTCCAAATTTGTTCTTTTTTTCCCCTCAGAATTGTTATATAGGATCTTTTGTGGTTCCATAGAAATTTTAGTTCTATTGGAAATAGTTCTATTTAGTTCCATAGATATAGTTCTATTTCTGTGAAATGCATTTTTGGGATTTTGGTAGACATTGTATTGAATATGTATATTGTTTTAGGTATATGAATATTTTGACAATGTTAATTCTTCAAATTCATGAGTGTGGATATCTTTCCATATATTTGTGCCTTCTTCAATTTCTTTCAACAATGTCTCATAGTTTTCAGTGTATAGGTTTTCAACCTCCATGGTTACATTTATTCCCAGGTATTTTATTCTTTGTGTTGCAATTGTGAATGGTATGCTTTCTTAACTTCCCTTTTTCATAGTTCACTATAGGCATAAAAATTTCAAAAGAACTTTATGTATTGATTTTTGCATACTGAAACTTTACTGAATTGATTGGTTCTAATAGCCTTTTGGTGGAGTTTTAGGGTTTAGTTATGGTTTGTTGTATATGGACTTTCTTATGTTGAGATAAATCCTTTCTATACCTACTTGATTGAGAGTTTTTATCATAACATTTTGTCAAATGCCTTTTCTGCATCTAATTCAGATGATCATATGGTTTTTGTCCTTCATTTTTTTAATGTAATGTGTCATGTTGATGGAGTTGCAGATATTGAACCATTCTTAAATTCTTGGAATAAATCCCACTTGGTTGTGGTGTATGAACCTATCAATGAATTTTTGCTTAGCTTGTTACTATTTTGTTGAGGATTTTTCCATCTACATTCATCACAGATACTGGCCTGTAATTTTTTTCTTTTTGCAATGTCTTTATATGGTTTGGGTATCAGGTTAATGCTTATCTCATAGAAAGACTTTGGAATCATTCTTTCTCTTCAATTCTTTTGAAATATTTTGAGAAGGATAGGCATTAAATTGTCTTTGAATGTTTGGTAGAATTCACCTGTGAAGTTCTCTGGTCCTGGACTATTGTTTGAGGGGAGATTTTGATTACTGTTTCAATCTCCGTGAAGTCATATTGATCAGTGATACAACTCTTCAGATTTTCTATTTCTTCATGATTCAGTCTTGGAAGGTTGTATAAGAATTTGCCCATTTCTTCTACATTGTACAATTTGTTGACATATAGTTGTTCCTAGTATTCTCTAAAACTCCTTTCTACTTCTGTTGTATCCACTATTATTGATTCTCTTTCATTTCTGATTTTATTTACTAGAGCTATCTCTTTTTTCTTAGTGAATCTAGATAAAGGTTTGTCAATTTTATCTTCTCAAAGAACCAGCTCTTCATTTCATTGATCCACTCTGATTTTTATTATTTCACTCCTTCTATTAACTTTAGGTTTCATTTCTCTTCTTTTTATAGTTCCTCTAGGTTTAAAATTAGATTATTTATTTGATATTTTTCTTGTTTCTTGAGGTAGGTCCATATTACTATAAACTTACTTCTTAGTACCACTTTTGCTGGATCCCATAGATTTTGGTATATTGTATTTTCATTTTGGCTTGTATTTGGGTACTTGTTAATTTCTCCTTTAAATTCCTTATTAACCCAATAGTTGTTTGGCATCATGTTGTTCAGTCTCCACCTATTTATGATTTCTTCCAGCTTTCTTCTCATAGCTGATTTCTAGTTTCATATCACTGTGCTTAGAAAAGGTGCTTGATGCAATTTCAGTGTTCTTAAATGTATTGAATATTGTTCTGTGTCCAAACATATGATCTATACTTTAAAATGTTCCATGTGTGCTTGAGAAGAAAGTGCATTCTGATGCATTTGGATGGGACGTTCTGTGTAAATCTATCACATCCATCTGATCTAATATTTCATTTAAGGCCACTGTTTCCTTGTTGGCTTTCTATCTGGATGATCTGTCCATTGATGTAAGTTGGGAAATCGGGGTAAAGTCCCCTGTTATTATTGTGTTGCTGTCAGTGTCTCCTGGAGGCAGCATGTATATTATAACAGTTAGGTCTTATTTTTAAATTCATTCAACTACTCCATGTCTCTTGATTGGTGAATTCAATCCATTTACATTTAGAGTAATTGCTGGTAGATAAGGACTTAGTACTAACATTTTATTTTTGCTTTCTGGTTACACTGTATCTCAGTTGTTCTTTTTCCTTTTTTTCTGTCTGCCATTTTGGTTTGGTGGTTTTCCATGATGTTTTAACTCAGATTCATCTTTTGTATGTTTCATGTCTCTGTTCTAGATTTGTTTTGTGGTTCCTATGAGTTTAGTTTAAAATATCTCATAGATAAACTAGTCCCTTTTCTGTTGATAGCATCTTCACTTACCTATATGGGTTCCATCCATTTTTTCTTCCCCTTTTGCATTTTTGTCGTCTCAAATTTTCCCTTTTTAAGTTATGAGTCTGTTACCAAATTGAGGTAGCTACAGTTTTGTGTCCTTTCCTCCCCTTTAACCTTTATACTATTCTAAAGTGTTTAAAAAAAAAACTTATTCTGATAAAGAGTTTCCACTTTCAGATTCTGCCTACCTATCATCTTACTCGATGTTCTGTATATTTTTGCCTTTTCACTTCTGGTAGAAGAACTCCTTTCACTATGTCTTGTAAGGCAGGTCAGCATTGATGAAAACCTATGCTTTTGTTGTCTGAGAAAGTTTTCGTTTCTCCATCATATCTGAATGATAACTTTGCTGGATAGAGTAATCTTCGGTGACAGCTTTTATCTTTCAGTATTATGAGAATGTCATTCTATTCCTTCTTGGTCTGTAACTTCTGCTGATAGCCTAATGGGGATTCATTTGTAGTCTACCATCTTTTTTTCTCTGGCTGCCTTTAAAATCCACTGACTTTTGACAGTTTCAATATGACATGTTTTGAAGGCCTTTTTGCACTGAGTAATTAGATGTTCTCTTAGCTTCATGAACTTGTATATCTAGCTCCTTCCCCAGGCTTCTAAAGTTCTCAGTCATTACTTCTTTAAACAAAGTCTCTGCTCCCTTCTCCCTCTTTTCTTCTGGGATACCCACTACAAAATATTCTCCTTCATAAAAAGTCAGATAGCTTATGTAGAAATCCCTCACTTTAAAATAGCTTATCTCTTCTACTTGTATTATTTCTAGATTTCTATCTTTGACCTTGCTAATTCTCCCTTCCATATGGTCGGCTCTATTTCCAATGATTTCTAGTATATTCTTCACCTTATTACATTCTTCAGTTCCAGAACTTGTTTGTTGTTTCAGAGTTTCAATCTCTTTGGTAAGGTATTCCTTCTGTTCAATGATTTTGAGCTCATTAAACTACCTTTCTGGGTTTTCTTCCAGTTTGTTGGGTTTCCTCATGACAGGTATTTTAAGTTCTCTCTCAGATCACAATATTCCATGACTTTAAGTATGGTTTCTGGAGCACTGTCACTTTCTTTTGGTGGTATAGTGTTACTATGATTCTTCACAGTCCCCTTGCCAATACATCTGAAGTTAAATGATACATTAGAAGTTAAGAGTTCTTTGCTTCCCAGTAAGTGGCAATGTAACACAAGTTTTTGTTTCTCTTACCTGTGCTGTTTCTGGTTATACTTGAGAGTTGACTTTCCAGCCTTCAAAGTCTTTGTTAGAAGTGTGGCTCCATACCCTTGTTGTTGCTTCTTGTGCCTCCAAGGTCTTTGTTGTCTTGATTCTGCCAGAGCCACTGTCATCACAGGGATTGTGGGCTCTCCCCTTGTGCCCAGGATCCCCTGATTTGCAAGCTGTACCATGCGGGAAGGGAGTCAGTGAGGGAAGAGACAAGATCAGACAAGTGCCTCTACCCTGTCTGGCATAAGGTTTGTGGTATCCACCTCTGTGGATGGCGGTTTAGGGGCTAGGTTTGTGTGTCTTAGACACTGGAGGAATGGGGTCCCAGTCCCCACTGCCATGGCTCCCATTACCTGTAACCCTTGGGAGGCTAGAGTCTTATGCACTGCCTTCCCTGTTGATACTGGGTTCTCTAAAGACACAGATTCATCTGCTGTTTTCAGAGGGCTGGGATTACAAGCACCAACTTCCCTGTTCCTCAGGTTCTGCCTCCTCTCCATGTTCCACTATATGTACCTTTAGATGTACAGATGTGTGCAATTCTCTGGCTTCCTGTTGTGTTGGGCAAAAGCATCTGAAATTGTGAATGCTTTAGTGGTTGTAGATTAAAGTAGAGAAAGGTAGTTTTGCAGTCCACCATGTTGTCTTTTTGAAAACAGCCATCCTAACAGATGTGAGGTGATATCTTATTGTGGTTCTAATTTGCATTTCCCTGATGATTAGTGATGTTGAGCATGTTTTCATATACCTATTGGCTATTGTCTCTTTTTTTCTTTTCTTGAGATATGGTTGATGTAGAATATTATGTTACATATGTACAACATAGTGATTCAATTATTAAAGGTTATACTCCATTTATAATCCTTATAAAATATTGACTATATTCCCTGTGTTGTATAATGTATCATTGTAGCTTATTTATTTTATACATAGTAGTCTGTACCTCTTAATCCCCTACTCCTGTCTTGTCCCTTACCCTTTCCCTCTCTGCACTGGTACTAATTTCTCCTCTACATCTGTGAGTCTGTTTCCTTTTTGTTATATTCACTAGTTTTCATTTTTAGAGTCCATATATAAGTGATACACATTATTTTGTCATTGCCTGACTTATCTCAATTAGCATGATACCCTCCAAGTCCATCCATGTTACTGAAAATGGCAAAATTTCATTCTTTTTTATGAGTGAGTGGTAATCCATTGTGTGTAGGGCACACCTTCTTTGTCCATTCATGTGTTGATGAACATTTGGGTTGCATCTATATATTGGCAATTGGAAATAATGGTGCTAGAACATTGGAGTGCATGTATATTTTTGAATTAGTATTTTCACTTTTTTTGGATAAATGCCCAGGAATAAAATTACTGAGTCATATGGTTTTTAGTTTTTTCATAAACTTCTATACTGTTTTCCAGAGTCTGCATCAGTTTACATTCCCAGAAACAGTGTATGAGAGTTCTTTTTTCTCTGCATCCTTGGCAACATTTGTTATTTGTGTTCTTTTTGATAACAGCCATTCTATCAGGTGTGTGGTGATGGTATCTCATCAGAGAATTTGCATTTCTCTGATGATTAATAATACTGAGCATCTTTTCATGGGCATGTTGGCCATCGGTATGTGTTCTTTGGGAAAATGTCTACTCAGGTCTTCTGCACATTTTTTAATCCAATTATTTTTGACATTGAGTTGTATGAGGTGTTTATATATGCTAGATATTAACGTTTATTGGTCATCAGTTCAGTCGCTCAGTCATGTCCGACTCTTTGCAACCCCATGGATTGCAGCACACCAGGCTTCCCTGTCCATCACCAACTCCCGGAGCTTGCTCAAACTCATGTCCATAGAGTTGGCCATCCAACCGTCTCATCCTCTGTCATTCCCTTCTCCTCCCAGCTTCCATCTTTCTCAGCATCAGGGTCTTTTACAATGACTCAGTTCTTTGCATCAGGTGGCCAAAGTATTGGAGTTTCAGCATCCAGTGAATATTCAGGACTGATTTCCTTAATGATTGACTGGTTTGATCTCTTTGCAGTCCAAGGAACTCTCAAGAATCTTCTCCAACACCACAGCTCAAAAGCATCAATTCTTCAGCACTCAGCTTTCTTTATAGTCCAACTCTCACATCCATACATGACTACTTTGACCAGACAGATCTCTGTTGGCAAAGTAATGTTGCTGCTTTTTAATATGCTGTCTAGGTTGGTCATAGCTTTTCTTCCAAGGAGCAAGCGTCTTTTAATTTCATGGCTGCAGTCACCATCTGCACTGATTTTGGAGGCCCCCCCCCCAAATAAAGTCTCTCACTGTTTCCATTGTTTCCCCATCTATTTGCCATGAAGTTATTGGTCATATCAATAGCAAATATTTTCTCTCATTCAGTAGGCTATATTTTCATTTGGTTGAGGGTTTTCTTTGCTGTGCAAAAGTTTTATATCTGACTAGGTTCCATTTGTGTATTTTTGCTTTTTCTTCCTTTACTTTAGTAGACAGATCAAAAAAATCGCTATGATTTATGTCAAAGAATGTTCTGCCTATGATTACATCTACACAGGGATCTTATGGTTTCTGGTCTTACATTTAGGTCTTTAATCCATCTGGGGTTTATTTCTGTATATGGTGTGGAAAATGTTCTAATTACACTCTTTTACATGTAACAAACTTTTCCAGTTTTCCTACCATCGCTTACTGAAGAGTCTGTCTTTTCTCTATTTTATATTATTGTCTCTTTTGACAGATTAATTGACCACAGTGTGTAGGTTTATTTCTGGGTCTCTATTCGTTCCATTGTTCTGTTTTTGTGCCAGTACTAACCTATTTTGATTACTGTATATTTGTAGTGTCATCTGAAATCAGGGAACATGATTCTTCCAGCTCTGTTCTTCTTTCTAAAGACTGCTTGGCTACTTTATATTCATAGATATTTTAAATTATTTGTTCTAGTCCTGCAAATAATTCCACTGGCATTTCGATAGGGATTATACTGAATCTGTAGATTACACTGGGTAGTATGATCATTTTATCAATATTAATTCTTCTAAACCATGAACACGGTATATCTTTCCAACCTTTTCTATCATCTTCAATTTCTTTCGTTAGTGTCTTACAGTTTTTGGAGTACAGGTATTTTATTTCCTAGATATTTTATTCTATTGAGGCAATTGAAAATGGGATTGTTTCCTTAACTTTTCTTTCTTGGAGTTTGTTGTTACTATATAGAAATGTAACAGATTTAAAGCATATTACATTTGTATCTTGAAACTTCACTGAATTTATTGATGTGCTTTGGTAGGTTTTGGTGGCATGTTTAGAATTTTTCATGTATAGTATCATTATGTTCAGTGACATTACAACTTCTTTTCAATTTAGATTCCTTTTATTTCTTTTTCTTCTCTGACTGCCACAGCTAGGCCTTCCAAAACTATCTTGAATAAAAGTGGCATGAGTGAGCATCTTTATCCCGATCCTCATCTTAAGAGAAAATACTTTCAGCACTTCACCATTAAGTATGATGTTACCTATGGATTTATCATTATATGGCCTTTATTATATTAAGTTATATTCCCTCTACACAGAATTTGTGGAGATTTTATTGTACATGAATATTGAATTCTGTAAAAAAAAAAAACTTTTCTGCATCTGTTATCACACATTTTTATTCTTCGATTTGTTAAGGTAGTGTGTCACACTGATTGATTTACATATACTGACTCATCCTTGCATTGTTGGATTAAATCCCCTTTGATCAGGGTAAATGATCTTTTTAATGTATTATTGGATTTGGTTTGCTACTATTTTGTTAACAACTTTACATTTACATTCATCGTTGATATTTGGTGTATAATTTCTTTTTTTCTGAGTTTGATATGAGGATGATGCTGTCTTCATAGAATGAGTTCCAAAGTATTCCTTCCTTTGCAATTTTCTGGAATAATTTCAGAGGGATAGGTGTTAACGCTTCTCTAAATGTTTGCTAGAACTCACCCGTGAAGCCGTTCTGATCCTGGTATTTTGCTTATTGAGTATTGATTCAATTTCAGGAATGGAAATTGGTCTGTTCATACTATCTATTTCTTCCTGGTTCAGCTTGGCAGATTGGACATTTCTAGGAATTTGTCCACTTCTTTAGTTTGTCCATTTTATTGACATATAGTTGTTGGTAGCAGTCTCCTATAATTCTTTGTACATCTGTGATGTTATTTTTAACTTTTCCTTTTTCATTTCTAATTGTATTTATTTGGTCCCTTTCTCTTTTTTCTTGCAGAGTCTTGCTGAAGGTTAATCATTTTGCTTATCTTCTCGAAGAACCTGACCATTTCTATTTTTTTAAATCTCTAATTCACTTATTTCTGCTCTGATCTTTATGATTTCTTTCTTTCTAACTTTGGGTTTTGTTTGTTCTTTTTCCTTTAGATGGAAAGTTTTGAGATTTCTCTTGTTTCCTGAGGTAGGCTTGTATCATCATAAGCGTCCCTCTTGGAACTGTTTGCTACATCCCATAGGTTTTCGATCAGTGTGTTTTCCTAGGTCTCCACACGTCGTCTGATGTCTTTTTTTCATTGGTTCATGATCCATTTAGTAGCATTTTGTTTAGTCCCCATGCATTTGTTTTTGCAGCTTTTTCTTCTAATTTATTTCTAGTCTTATAGCTTTGTAGTCAGAAATTATGCTTAATATGATTTCAATTTTCTTAAATTTATTGAGGTTTAAATAAATTCTTAAATTTATTTTGTCTGGCCTAACATGTGATCCTAGGAATGTTCCTTATGCACCTGAAAAGAATGTGTATTCTGCTGCTTTTGGATGGAATGTTCTATACCTCTTAAGTCCATTTGGCTTAATGTGTCATTTGAATCCAGTGTTTCCTTATTGATTTTGTCTGGATGATGTGTCCATTAATGTAAGTGGAATGTTAAAGTCTCCCCACTATTATTGTGTTACTGGGGATTTCTCCCTTTATATCCATTAACATGTGCTTTATGTAATTAGGTGCTCCTATGTTGGGTACATATTTATACATACATATATATATATATATTTGTAATTGTTATATCTTCTTCTTGGATTGATCCCTTCATTATATACTGTCCATTTGCTCTTGTAATCGTCTTTATTATTCCATTATTTTGACTGATGCAAGTATTGACACCTTGGCCTACTTTCGCTTTCCATTTACATGGAATGTTTTTCCATCCCTTCATTTTCAGTCTTCTCAGTGTCTTTAGATATGAAGTGAGTCTACTCTTGGCAGCATATATACAGGTCTTGTTTCTGTATCCATTCAACCATTCCGTGTCTTTTAACTGAAGCATCTAGTCCATTTACATTTAAGGCAATTATTGATATGTACTTATTACCAGTTTGTTAATTGTTTGGGAGTTATTTATGTAGGTCTTTCACCTTCCTTCTTCTTTTGTTCTCTTCTCTTGTGATTTGATGACTACCTGTGGGTTCTTTCTTTTAATATATCTATCTATCATAGGCTTTTGATTTGTGGTTACCATAAGGTTTTTATATAGCTAGATGTGAATATATATACATATATATGTTTTAAGTTCCATTTTCCTAATTTCAAATGCACTGTAACAAACATGTATTTGTATCCCTCTCCCCTCATGATTACTGTTTTTGATATCATATTTTACATTTAATTGTCTTGTGTATCTCTAACTTGGTTATTGTGGGTATAGATGATTTTACTAATTTGTCTTTTACCCTCCCTGCTAGCTTTCTGCATAGATGATTTACTATGTGTACTATATGTTTGCCTTTACTGGTGAAGTTTTTCATTTCATGATTGTCATGTTTCTAGTTTTTCCTTTTCTTTTTCATTTAGTCAATTTCCTTTCACATTTCTTGTAAAGCTTGTTTGGTGGTGCTGAACTCTTAGTTTTCACTTGTCTGTGAAACTGTTGACCTCCCCATCAAATCTCAATAAGAGCCTTGCTTGGTAGAGTATTCTTGGTTGTAGGCTTTTCCCTTCAATCACTTTAAATATATCATGCCACTGTATTCTGTTCTGCAGAATTTCTGCTGAAAAGTCAGTTGATGGCCTTATGAGTATTCTCTACTTTGTGATTTGTTGCTTCACCCTTCCTTGTTGCTTTTAATAGTCTCTCTTTATCTTTAGTTTTTGCCATTTTAAATTCCATGTGTCTTGATGTGGTCCCCTCTTGTTGATAATCATTTTCTTTCTCAATCAAACAGGTTGATATTTATTATTGATGTTTTCAAAGAGTCTAGAATTTATTATTTCTATTGCATTTTTGGCTTTCTACTTCCTTGAATTTATTTTTATAATGATTGACTCAATCTTTCCTTTTAAAGAGAATGTTTTTGTTGTTTCATAATATTTAGTAAAATGAACTCATTCTTTTTGGTATTCTTTAATTAAAAACATTACAAAGGCATTTATAGATGAAAGCTTCCTTTTGTGTAAAACATCTACAGAAAGAATAGAATGTGATTTCATGTCTTCCTTCTTTAATTCCTTCATGGATGTTATATAAATTACCTTTTTCTTTTCTACTTGAGTCAAAGGAAAAATGTGCTTCCTAATTTCAAATTAGATAAGATTTGGTAACTTTTCATTATTTGTAACAGAGAAGGCAATGGCAACCCACCCCAGTGTTCTTGCCTGGAGAATCCCAGGGACAGGGAAGCCTGGTGGGCTGCCGTCTATGGGGTCGCACAGAGTCGGACACACTGAAGTGACTTAGCAGCAGCAGCAGCAGCAGCAGCAGCATTATTTGTAAAATTACTGGACAATAGACAATGTGGACTACAAGATACTAGCAGTTTTAATATATTACATGATTTTTGGGCCAAGCAAATAACGAATTTATATAAATACTTCAAAATTTTTTTAAATAAACCTCATTCCCTAAGTGGGAAAATGTAAGATTATATAGTTAGTAAGTAATTTATGTTTATTAATTAATTCAGTTCTCTTGTGTTCTACAAGAACCTAAGATTGGTGTATGTGTAAAGTGTAAAGCAAAAGAATCAGAAGTGAATATCCATAAATTTATTCAGTGCTTATTTTGACATAGTCCATTTATATTCGTGATTTTCTTTTTTTAAGAACATTTCCTTATTTCCTCAATCCTTTTACAAATAAAAGGGCGTTTTCTACTGAAAAATAGTAAAAAAAAAAAAAAATCAATAAATAATAAAGTAAAAATCTTAAGATATATAAAAGGAAAAGGTTACTCAATGACATTGGAAATGACTTCTACTGCAATCTTAAATGAAACCAACAATAAGCATACACTACATTTAAAAAAGTCTTTTATGAAAGAAGTGTACAGAAGTGTGTCACTGCATGTGAGGCATTGTTTTGAATAGAGTAAAGAGCACTAAATAGGCCTTACTATTGGGCTTAGAAAAGGGTTATTTTGTTTTAAAAAAAAAAAAAAAACAGGGGTATGACTGCTAAGACAAAAAATGGAGTCAGAATCTCTGAGAGCCTCAGAGATAAGCTGTATGGCTAGGGGTATCCTCTTCTATACGTTGAACTTCCAGCATTTCTTTTTCTTTTAAATTTGGATATGTCAGAACTATCCCTTGAGACATAAAACTTGGTACCAACGGAAAATACTGAATATGAAATGCTGAATGAAGAAAACAAGAAATGCTTAGGCTAAGTAGATATAATTTCTGAAAGAACAAGATGTCTGATGAGGGTGAGTGGTTTTAGGCCTGTTTGATTTCATGGAAAACCAAAATGCAGAAGTGTACCTGCTTGAGCAAGTTTCCTCAAATTGGACAAAATGCTATCTTGGTTCTTTTGTCTCTTTGTGAAGTTTTTTCAAATTGGAAGGGCGGGAGAAGAGAGCCAAGGACAGGGTCTATTGACATGGCTGGAGCACTACTGCCATCATGCGGAAACAGTTTCAAAACATCCTAGGTTGTTACACTTTCCTTGTAAGTTCTACTAGTCAAGGAATATCAGACCTATGAGAAGGTAGAACAGGCTTGGGCCCTCAGCTGGACCTCCTTGCTTTCTTTTCTAAAGCCTACCGGAGACCTGGATGTTGGGGGCATCTTGGCCTAGAATCTGCAGGGTGAGGGGGCCTGGAGTAAGCCAGGTGTCACACGTCGTACCTCACTTGGTAAAGAATCTGCCTGCAATGCAGGAGACCTGGGTCCAGTTCCTGGGTCAGGAAGATCCCCTGGAGAAGAGACTGGCTACACACTTCAGTAGTCTTGCCTGGAGAAGGCTATGGACAGAGGAGCCTGGTGGACTACAGTCCACAGGGTCTCAAAGAGTCTAGACTGAACGACTAACACTTTCATTTTCACCAGGAGGTCAAGGTACAGAAAGTTGTAGGGTGGGGGTTAGGTTTCCTTCCAAAATGGGCTGGACTAGTAGAACTCACACAAAGACTAATGTAAGCTTCTGTAAACATTTGTCCCCTGTTCTTGCCCCTTGCAAGCAGAGTTAACACACTTTCATATGGTGTCCCTATGCTACAGGGCTTCAGTTCCTTCGGCTAAAGTATTAAAGCATGATGGACAAGCCTATTCCAAGGGAAATTCAGCAGCATTTGGTTTGACTGTTCTGAGTCTCAAGTCAGAAAAAATTATAGAGCCCCACTGCCCGGAAACAAAGGGGGCAAATTAGAAGTAGAGGTTAATATGCCCAGTCTAACTTAGGCTAGCTAAAGAAAAAAGATCTACCCAAGAGGGAATCTTAATCTCCTCTCAAGTGTCACAAGAAGGGAAGACATAATACTCTTAAGACCTGAGACCACTAATCACATTATAGTAATCAACATTCTCTGATTTTGCTTCGTAACTAAAGCTGGATGGAGATGAAGGAATTTCATAGGCCTGTCCTCTTGTGACACCTGAGATAATATCAAGACTCCATTAAGCATTTCATCTAGGCCTAATAAACAGCTACAAATCTACTGTAGCTGCCTTCTCCTTCCAGACCTAGTGATACTTCTTGGTCTTCTTTTCCATTTGGTAACTTCACTAGGATGTGTAAGTCTATTCAGCTAGCCAGCGCTACATGGGACTCCAGAACTGGCATGGTCTATGACGTACAAGCATACCAGATACTGCTAAACTGCCCTCAGAACAAACTTAATCATCTTGCAGACGCTTCAGCCACAAGAGACCCAGGCCTAGATGAAACTGAACAATTTCCTATGCCTGAAAAACAGGTGGACTAATAATTACAAGGTCAACAGAATCTGACTTATTTTTACCTGTGTTCCTGTATGCCAAGAATCCAAGATGGAACTGAACTTATTTCCTGAATCCTCTCTGCACCTGAGTCTTAGAGAATGCAAGAAAACCAGAAAAAGTTGGAGGCTTCCACAAAGCGCTCCAGAACTGAGCCTACAGTTTATTTCTCTAGTGCTTAAGAGTTTGAGTGCTGAAGTCTGATTATTCTGCTTTTGTCTATATTATTAGCCATCTAACCTTGGAAAAGGTTTGTAAAGTTTCTGTGCTACATTTCCTTATTTATTAAGTGGCAAGAATCACTCTACTCATCCAGAGGGATACTGTGAAGAATCAATCTATGAATTCTTATCAAAAATCTGTGGAATACTTAATGGAATGCTGTAAATACTCAATAATTATCAGCAACAGTTATTGGCTAGAAATGCCCTAATGTTGTCCTTCATGTTCTGGAATGATCGTTTTTCTCCTAGGTCTGCCTCCTTGAGACTTACCCTGGGAAGCAGACTATGTAATACCTTGAAAAAATACATGGGATGTAAATCTGAGTGAAGAAGAACAGAACTAGGTCAGGTAGAAATTCAGTTCTTGCAAAAGAAGATGCCTGATGGAGACACAGAGTTTAGGTCTCAGTTTTGATATGAGTGGAAACGAAAAGCAAGAGAACAACAGCATGAGCAAGTTTCCTGAATGGTCAATCATGTCCCACTTTTTGTGACCACATATAGCCAGACTTCTCTCGTCCATGAAATACTCCAGGCAAGAATACTGAAGTGGGTTGCTATTTTCTACTCCAGGAAATCTTCCCAAATCAGGGATGGAACCTGTGACTCCTGTATCTCATGGATTGCTAGACGGATTCTATACCATTGTGCTACCTGGGAAGCCAAGCAACTTTCCTGCTGCTGCTGCTGCTGCTGCTGCTGCTGCTGCTACTGCTAAGTCGCTTCAGTCGTGTCCGACTCTGTGCGACCCCATAGATAGCCTTCCACCAGGCTCCCCCGTCCCTGGGATTCTCCAAGCAGGAACACTGGAGTGGGTTGCCATGTCCTTCTCCAATGCATGAAACTGAAAAGTGAAAGTGAAGTTGCCCAGTCGAGTCCGACTCTTGGCGACTCCATGGACTGCAGCCCACCAGGCTCCTCCCTCCACAGGATTTTCTAGCCAAGAATATTGGAGTGGGATGCTGTTGCCTTCTCCAAAGCAACTTTCTTAAAACCCTCCAAAATACAAGGCAGCCTGTTTCCTGGTGCCTTTTTCTCTTGGCGGTGTTTTTTTCAGACCAGTTGGGCGGAAGATGAGAGCTCAAGGACCTGGCCGGCCTGCATATCTGGAGCACTACTGCCCTCATGAGGAAATTGTTTGAAAACACCAAAAACCCTTACAACTTCCTTGCTTTGAGGCCGAAAGTTGTAGAAGAGCACACATGTGGGGACTTGGAAAAGGCTTGGACCCAAGCTGGGCCTCCTTCCTTCTTCTCTATGGCCCTACAGGATTCTTGAACACTGGTGGAATCCTGGTGTACAGTGTGGGGAGTTAGGGGCTAGAACTGAGCCAGCAGCTGCCTGGTCCAGGCAAGCAAGTCATGGGTAAGGCCTTGTTCCCCACCCAGTGCAGACAGGATTAGAGAAATCCACTGAAAGACAAAGGCAGGCTCCAGTGGGTATGTCTCCTGTTCCTGCTCTTTGGAACAAAAGGTAGTAGGCTTTCAAGTACCACCCAGGTATTAGGGGATGTGGATCTTTAATGGCAGCAGCGTCAGGACATCAAAGACAAGCCAGATCCAGGTAGCATTATGACAGGAGCAGGTGTGCTTGCTAACTACTCGGGTTCACCCAGATGTTTACAGGCCCACTGCCTGGAGTTCACAGGGCCTGAACAGAGGTGGAACCACCCAGCCAAACAAAGAAGTGTTAAATGATCTTGTGTTATTTCTTCATATATATCTGTTGTAGCAGGTACTTCCTGAAGAAGCATGATTGTTTCTAGAAAGGTAAAACCATGTGGCAAATATGATGTCACTGAAGATGGTGAAGCAGGGAACTCCAGTGATGCATCCCTCCATAAAAGTAACAAAGGAGCTGATAAAGTGTCAGGATCCAATTTTACAGAGCTCTAGATCTAGTTGAAAGCATAAGACAATCAACAATGGCTTGGTGAAGAAAGAAGTGACTACTTTGCAGTGAGAGAGGACTGTGGCATTCAAAATTCCCCACCTACCACCCCCTAAAGCCACACTGCCTTAAAGATGGCTCTTGTCATCCTGGTGCATGATGTGAGTTCCGGAGGGGGAGATACGGAGTTACTCTCAAAGAATTGTGGTTGTCAAGTTTGACCTCTCTGGAGGCTCCCTGAAAGGTTGGTGCAAGAACTTGTCTTTGTCTTGACTTCCTTGGAGTGTTTCCACCGCTGGGCTGTCTTGAAGAAAGGCATTTACTAAAAAAATTTAAAGGCACAAGAATTGACCAGAAAAGCCTGGGACGATAGACAATACTTAGGACAAGAAGTAGACAAATGGAGGAGCACAGAAAGGAGAAGGCTATGAAAGGAAATATATTGCGGAAGAAAGAACTTTAAAAGTTCTTACATGTACTGGAGAAATTAGAAACGTGCAGACCTATGCAGGGCTACACGACTATTCAGATGAGGCCTGAGACCCTAAATATTCGTATCTCTTTAGGCTCCTTGCAAACTGGAAGTGAAGGATAGAGCTGTGAGCAGTCTTTATAATCATTGAAAGAGTTCTCGAGACAAACCCAATTGCAAAGACTGGCAGCATTTTTCAGATGTTTACAGAAAGTCTGTCACAACACTAATGATCACCAAGCTAACATAACATAGACGTGAGTGACCACACATGACCAAGTACAGACTTGACAAAAATAATTGAGAAAAGTCACTAAACAAGAAAAAAGCAGTACACAAGAAGTGCCATCAACTAAACCTGTGTGTTGGAAATCTAATTTCCATGTTGATACATCAGAAAATTCAAAATGTTCAGTTTTCACCACCAATTAAAAAATGAGACATCCAAAGTAACAGAGGTATATGTGTGTTTATAGGAAAAACCAATAAACTAAAGTCGTCTAGAATAAAGGCTAGGAAATGGATATACTAGAAAAGACTTTAAATAAACTCCCCTAAATATGGGGATATTTGATGGACATCTTTAAATATGAAAGGGATTTAAAAAAAAAACTAAATACAATGAACTGATGAAAACCAGGAAAACAATGTCACACTAAAGTTTATAATCAAACTTACAAGAGCCACGAAGCAAGAATCTTGTAAGCACCAATACACATTATCATATACAAAGTAGCCTCAATACAATTTGCAGTTGATTTCTCTTCTGAAACCTTTAAAATTCTAAAAGAAAAAGAAAACCTATCAACCAAGGATTCCACATCCAGCTAGACTCTTCCAAAAATGAAGGAGAAACTAAGACATTCCTAGAAAAGAAAACAAATGAAGTTTGTTACTAAAAGACCTAGCATAACAGAAATGTAAAAGGGAGTCCTCTAAGGTGAAATGAAGACACTAATCAATAACTTGAAGTCATATGAAGAAATAAAGAACAAAGATAAAGGTAACATTTAAATGCGATAATAAATAAATAAATAAATTGAAATGCCATAATAATAGTGTGTGTGAGTTTAGTTACTAAGTTCTAGCCAACTCTTTTGCAACCCTATGGACTGTATACACTGCCAAGGTGCCTCTGTCTGTGGGATTTTCCAGACAAGAATACTGGGGTGGGTTGACAATTCCTTCTCCAGGGGATCTTCCCAACCCAGGGTTTGAACCTGTGTTTACTGCATTGGCAGAAGGATTCTTTACCACTGAGCCACTACGGAAGTCATATATATTTGCTTGCAGGATTTTAGTATACATGTCAGACCAGGGATTGAATCCCAGCCACAGTAGTGAGAGCACTAACTCGAAACTCCTTATTTTTGTTTTCTAATCTTTTATTTTCCTTTGGAATTTAAAATGTAAGACAAGTACACAAGGAAAATTATAAATCTAAGTTAATGGGAATGCAGTGTACTAAGATATAATCTGTGAAAATAACATAAAAGATTTTAAAGCTGCAAAGGATAAAAACAAAAATAAACAAATGGGACCTAATTAAAATCAAAAGCTTCTTCACAACAAAGGAAACTATAAGCGAGGTGAAAAGACAGCCTTCCGAAAGGGAGAAAATAATAGCAAATGAAGCAACTGACAAACAACTAATCTCAAAAATTTACAAGCAACTCCTGTAGCTCGATTCCAGAAAAATAAACGACCCAATCAAAAAATGGGCCGAAGAACTAAATAGACATTTCTCCAAAGAAGACATACAGATGGCTAACAAACACATGAAAAGATGCTCAACATCGCCCATTATCAGAGAAATGCAAATCAAAACCACAATGAGTTACCATTTCACACCAGTGAGAATGGCTGCGATCCAAAAGTCTACAAGCAATAAACACTGGAGAGGGTGTGGAGAAAAGGGAACCCTCTTACACCGTTGGTGGGAATGCAAATGAGTACAGCCACTATGGAGAACAGTGTGGAGATTCCTTAAAAAACTGGAAATAGAACTGCCTTATGACCCAGCAATCCCACTGCTGGGCATACACACCAAGGAAACAAGAATTGAAAGAGACACGTGTACCCCAATGTTCATCGCAGCACTTTTTATAAGAGCCAGGACATGGAAGCAACCTAGATGCCCATCAGCAGATGAATGGATAAGAAAGCTGTGGTACATATACCCAATGGAGTATTACTCAGTCATTAAAAAGAATACATTTGAATCAGTTCTAATGAGGTGGATGAAACTGGAGCCGATTATACAGAGTGAAGTAAGCCAGAAAGAAAAACACCAATACAGTATACTAACGCATATATATGGAATTTAAAAGATGCTAACGATAACCCTGTATGCGAGACAGCAAAAGAGACACAGATGTATAGAACAGTCTTTTGGATTCTGTGGGAGAGGGAGAGGGTGGGGTGATTTGGGAGAATGGCATTGAAACATGTATAATATCATATATGAAATGAATCGCCAGTCCATACTGGATGCTTCGGGCTGGTGCACTAGGATGATCCAGAGGGATGGTACAGGGAGGGAGGAGGGAGGGGGGTTCAGGATGGGGAACATGTGTTTACCCGTGGCGGATTCATGTTGATGTTTAGAAAAACCAATACAATATTGTAAAGTAATTAGCCTCCAACTACAATAAATAAATTTAAATTAAAAAAAGATTTTAAAGCTGCAAAGGAACAAAAGTAATTTGATACTAAACTATTAAGTATACGTTAATTATACATACCTGACCAAAAAAGACTTAAATCTGGAAAAAAGATGCCTGATGAGGTTGGGTCACTTAGATCACAGTTTGATATTCAACGGAAACCACAAATTATATGAGAAGACTAATGTAATTAGCCTCCAATTTAAATGAATCAATTTATATTTTAAAAGAATAAAATGAATGTCATATATGATTAAAAAAAGAAAAGGAAAGACTAGCAGCTGGTTTCCTCAAACCAGGAAAGAACAAACTAGCCATATACCCTACTGCCTTCCTCTGTTCACAGTGTTTTTTCAGACTGGAAGGGCGGGAGAAGAATGCTTGGAGCAGGGCTCCTTGTCTGCTCTGAGACCATACCGCCATCGTGCGGAAAATGTTTGATCGGGCCCAAGCTGTGAGCTGCTCTTCTCTGCAAGGCCTAGCAGTGGAGGCAGGTCAGACCAATGTAGAACCAACAGATCCTGAACTCAAGCTTGGCCGCTCTCTACCTTTTTCTCTGTGGTCTGGCACGATCAGTGGACAGTCAGGTTCTGGGCTCAGTATCTGATCAATGAGCGACCAGGGCCCGGGAGCCCTCCAGCTGCTGCCCGGAAGTCCAGCCACCAGAAGGAGGGAGGCAGGGCCTCAGTTTCCTAACAGTGTGGCCTGGACTTAGAGCCAAGCAAGGAAAAAGGGGGTATCTGTCTTGTGAATCTGCCCTTTGAGGTTCAGGCCTCCTGGTTACCCCTGTGCTGTAGGGTCTGGGCCCATTGTGACGGGAGCAACAGAGCGCAATGGACGGGCCAGTGCCAAGTACCCTACAGAGCCGCTGTCATTGATGGAGTTGAGGGTGACCAAATGTCTAAAGTACCATGGCTTGGAGCAAGAAGGACCTGTATGGAAAGAATGGGCGCTTTGGTGGTGTGAGCCAGGACATCTCCGAGACTGCAGTTGCTCAAGGGAATGAAAATCAGGAATGTACTGGATCGCCCGGCTGGCTCCTGGGCCCTGGCCCCTCACGGAGTTGACTGACCGCCCCTGCTCCTGCCAGACCACAGAGAAAAAGGTAGAGAGGCCAGGCTTGAGTTCAGGTTCTGTTTTCTCTTCCATTGGACAGAGCAGGTTCTCAAGGAGAAAACAGCTCACAGCTTGAGCCCGATCAAACTGTTACCGCACGATGGCGGTATGGTCTCAGAACAGACAAGGAGCCCTGCTCCAAGCATCTTTCTCCCGCCCTTCGAGCCTGAAAAAACGCCATGAACAAAGATACAGGAAAATGCGGCTGCCCGGTATTTGTTCAGATTAATGAAACCTGTTCATACTTTTGCATTTAATTTTTGCTTTCCGTTAGATATCAAACTGAGATGCAAGCCATCCAAACTCATCGGGCATCTTCTCTTTTCCAGATTTCCTTTTGTACTTGACCAAAGTTTCCCACATTTGCTCTTATTCTCTCACCCTTTTATCTCCAGCAATTTTTCATGCTATCAAATTGATTCGTGGTGTCAAGAGGCAAGCCTCAGGAATTCATGCCAAAGGAAGAAACAACAACAAAAAATGATATACCTAAGGACTTGGTCAGTCTAGGCAACAGCCCATGTGGTGATTACTCTATCGCATTTTCCAAATTCCCTGGGGTCTTCATATGTTAGACCTTGTGTGTTGTGTTGGAGCAGCCACTTGGTGGAGCCCTAGGAGGAAGGACCAGAGACCTCACATGACTGAATGCAGGCAATCTCCTACACCAGTCTCCTACTTACAATCATACATTCTTCAGTTCAGTCCAGTTCAGTCGCTCAGTCGTGTCCGACTCTTTGTGACCCCATGAATCGCAGCACGCCAGGCCTCCCTGTCCATCACCAACTCCCGGAGTTCACTGAGACCTCACGTCCAGCGAGTCAGTGATGCCATCCAGCCTCTCATCCTCTGTCGTCCCCTTCTCCAACTGCCCCCAATCCCTCCCAGCATCAGAGTCTTTTCCAATCAGTCAACTCTTCACATGAGGTGTCCAAAGTACTGGAGTTTCAGCTTCATCATCATTCCCTCCAAAGAAATCCCAGGGCTGATCTCCTTCAAAATGGACTGCTTGGATCGCCTTGCAGTCCAAGGGACTCTCAAGAGTCTTCTCCAACACCACAGTTCAAAAGCATCAATTCTTCGGCGCTCAGCTTTCTTCACAGTCCAACTCTCACAGCCGTACGTGACCACTGGAAAAACCATAGCCTTGACTACACAGACATTTGTTGGCAAAGTAATGTCTCTGCTTTTCAATATGCTATCTCGGTTGGTCATAACTTTTCTTCCAAGAAGTAAGCATCTTTTAATTTCATGGCTGCAGTCACCATCTGCAGTGATTTTGGAATCACCGAAAATAAAGTAGTTAAAAACACCAATACAGTATGCTAACGCATAAATATGGAATTTAGAATGAGGTAACGATAAGCCTGTATGCAAGACAGCAAAAGAGACATAGATGTATAGAACAGGCTTTTGGACTCTGTGGGAGAGGGGGAGGGGGGGATGATTTGGGAGAACGGCATTGAAACCTGTATAATATCATATATGAAACGAATCACCAGTCCAGGTTCGATGCATGATACCGGATTCTTCCGGCTGGTGCACTGGGATGACCCAGAGGGATGGTGCCGGGAGGGAGACGGGAGGGGAGTTCAGGATGAGGAACACACCTGTATACCTGTGGGGGATTCATGATGATGTATGGAAAAACCAATACAACATTGTAAAGTATTGTAAATAATGTAAAGTAAACTGATACAATATTGTAAAGCTAACCTCCAATTAAAATAAATAAATTTATATTTAAAAAATAAAATAAATGTCATATAGGATTTTTTTAAAAAAGACAAGACTAGCAGCTGGTTTCCTCAAACAACCAAAGTACAAAGTAGCCATATTTCCTACTGCCTTTGTCTGTTCACAGTGTTTTTTCAGACTGGAAGGGCGGGAGAAGAATGCTTGGAGCAGGGCTCCTTGTCTGTTCTGAGACCATACCGCCATCGTGCGGAAAATGTTTGATCAGGCAAGATGTGAGCTGCTCGTCTTTGCAAGGCCTAGCAGTGGAGGCAGGTCAGACCAATGTAGAACCAACAGATCCTGAACTCAAGCCTGGCCCCTCTCTACCATTTTCTCTGTGGTCTGGCAGGATCAGTGGACAGTCAGGTTCTGGGCTCAGTATCTGATCAGTCAGGGCCCCGAACCGGGAGCCCTCCAGCTGCTGCCCGGAAGTCCAGCCACCCGAAAGAGGGAGGCGGGGCCTCAGTTTCCTAACACTGTGGCCTGCACTTAGAGGCAAGCAGGAAAAAAGGGGGCATTTGTCTTGTGATTCTGCCCTTTGGAGTTCAGGCCTCCTCGTTACCCGTGTGTTGTAGGGTCTGGGCCCATTGTGACAGGAGCAACAGAGCACAACGGATGGGCCAGTGCCAAGTACCCTAAAGAGCCGGTGTCATTGATGGAGTTGCTGCTACTGCTGCTGCTAAGTCACTTCAGTCGTGTCCAACTCTGTGCGGCCCCATAGACAGCAGACCACCAGGCTCCCCCGTCCCTGGGATTCTCCAGGCAAGAACACTGGAGTGGGGCGCCCTTGATGGAGTTGAGGGTGACCAAATGTCTGAAGTACCATGGCTTGGAGCAAGAAGGACCTGTATGGAAAGAATGTCCATACACCGCTTTGGTGGTCTGAGCCAGGACATCTCCGAGACTGTAGTAGCTCAAGGGAATGAAAATCAGGAATGTACTGGATCGCCCGGCTGGCTCCTGGGCCCTGGCCCCTCACGGAGCTGACTGACCGCCCCTGCTCCTGCCAGACCACAGAGAAAAAGGTAGAGAAGCAAGGCTTGAGTTCAGGTTCTGTTTTCTCTTCCATTGGACAGAGCAGGTTCTCAAGTAGGAACAGCTCAAACTTGAGCCCGATGAAACTGGTACCGCACGATGGCGGTATGGTCTCAGAACAGACAAGGAGCCCTGCTCCAAGCATCTGTCTCCCGCCCTTCGAGTCTGAAAAAACGCCATGAACAAAGATACAGGAAAATGTGGCTGCCGGGTTTTGTTCAGTTTGATGAAACCTGTTCATACTTTTGCATTTAATGTTTGCTTTCCGTTAGATATCAAACTGAGATGCAAGCCATCCAAACTCATCGGGCATCTTCTCTTTTCCAGATTTCCTTTTGTACCTCACCAAGGTTTCCCACATTTGCTCTTATTCTCTCACCCTTTTATCTCTGGCAAATTTACATGCTATCAAATTGATTCGCGGTGTCAAGGGGCAAGCCTCAGGAATTCATGCTAAATGAAGAAACAAAAAAAGAAAATGATATACCTTATGACTTGGTCAGTCAAGGCAACAGCCCACATGGTGGTTATTATTCTGTTGCATTTTCCAAATTCCCTGGGGTCTTCATATGTTAGACCTTGTGTTGTGTTGGAGCAGCCTCTTGGTGGAGCCCTAAGAGGAAGGACCAGAGACCTCACATGACTGAATGCAGGCAATCTCCTACTCCAATCTCCTAGTTATGATCATACATTCTTCAGTTCAGTCCAGTTCAGTCCAGTTCAGTCGCGTCGGACTCTTTGCGACCCCATGAATTGCAGCACGCCAGGCCTCCCTGTCCATCACCAACTCCCCGAGTTCAGTCAGACCCATGTCCATCGAGTCAGTGATGCCGTCCAGCCATCTCATCCTCTGTCGTCCCCTTCTCCAACTGCCCCCAATCCCTCCCAGCATCAGAGTCTTTTCCAATCAGTCAACTCTTCGCACGAGGTGGCCAAAGTACTGGAGTTTCAGCTTCAGCATCATTCCCTCCAAAGAAATCCGAGGGATTGGCTTTCCCTTCAGAATGGACCGGTTAGATCGCATCCGTACGTGACCACTGGAAAAACCATAGCCTTGACTACACAGACATTTGTTGGCAAAGTAATGTCTCTGCTTTTCAATATGCTATCTCGGTTGGTCATAACTTTTCTTCCAAGAAGTAAGCATCTTTTAATTTCATGGCTGCAGTCACCATCTGCAGTGATTTTGGAATCACCGAAAATAAAGTAGTTAAAAACACCAATACAGTATGCTAACGCATAAATATGGAATTTAGAATGAGGTAACGATAAGCCTGTATGCAAGACAGCAAAAGAGACATAGATGTATAGAACAGGCTTTTGGACTCTGTGGGAGAGGGGGAGGGGGGGATGATTTGGGAGAATGGCATTGAAACGTGTATAATATCATATATGAAACGAATTGCCAGTCCAGGTTCGATGCATGATACTGGATGCTTCCGGCTGGTGCACTGGGATGACCCAGAGGGATGGTACAAGGAGGGTGGAGAGAGGGGGGTTCACGAAGGGGAACACGTGAACACCTGTGGGGGATTCATGATGATGTATGGAAAAAACAATACAATATTGTAAAGTAATTAGCCTCCAATAAAAATAAATGAATTTAAATTTAAAAAAAAGATTTTAAAGCTGCAAAGGAACAAAAGTAATTTGATACTAAACTATTAAGTATACGTTAATTATACATACCTGACCAGAAAGGAGTTAAATCTGGAAAAAAGATGTCTGATGAGGTTGGGTCACTTAGATCACAGTTTGATATTCAATGGAAACCACAAATTATATGAAAAGACTGTTGTAAAGTAATTAGCCTCAAACTAAAATAAATAAATTTATATTTAAAAATATAAAACAAATGTCATATATGATAAAAAAAAAAAAAAAAAGACTAGCAGCTAGTTTCCTCAAACCACAAGAAAGTACAAAGTAGCCATATACCCTACTGCCTTCCTCTGTTCACAGTGTTTTTTCAGACTGGAAGGGCGGGAGAAGAATGCTTGGAGCAGGGCTCCTTGTCTGTTCTGAGACCATACCGCCATCGTGCGGAAAGTGTTTGATCGGGCCCAAGCTGTGAGCTGCTCTTCTCTGCAAGGCCTAGCAGTGGAGGCAGGTCAGACCAATGTAGAACCAACAGATCCTGAACTCAAGCCTGGCCCCTCTCTACCTTTTTCTCTGTGGTCTGGCACGATCAGTGGACAGTCAGGTTCTGGGCTCAGTATCTGATCAGTCAGGGCCCAGGGCCCAGGAGCCCTCCAGCTGCTGCCTGGAAGTCCAGCCACCGGAAGGAGGGAGGCGGGGCCTCAGTTTCCTAACAGTGTGGGCTGGACTTAGAGGCAAGCAAGGAAAACGGGGGCATTTGTCTTGTGAATCTGCCCTTTGGGGTTCAGGCCTCCTGGTTACCCGTGTGTTGTAGGGTCTGGGCCCACTGTGACAGGAGTAACAGAGTGCAATGGACGGGCCTTGCCAAGTACCCTACAGAGCCGGTGTCACTGATGGAGTTGCTGCTACTGCTGCTGCTAAGTCACTTCAGTTGTGTCCGACTCTGTTCACCCCATAGACGGCAGACCACCAGGCTCCTCCGTCCCTGGGATTCTCCAGGCAAGAACACAGGAGTGGGTTGCCATTTCCTTCTCCAATGCATGAAAGTGAAAAGTGAAAGTGAAGTTACTCAGTCGTGTCCAACTCTTAGCGACCCCATGGACTGCAGCCCACCAGGCTCCTCTGTCCAAGGAATTTTCCAGGCAAGAGTACTGGATGCCATTGGTGGAGTTGAGGGTGAACAAATGTCTAAAGTACCATGGCTTGGAGCAAGAAGGACCTCTGTGTAAAGAATGGGCGCCTTGTTGGTGTGAGCCAGGACATCTCCGAGACTGCAGTTGCTCAAGGGAATGAAAATCAGGAATGTACTGGATCGCCCGGCTGGCTCCTGGGCCCTGGCCCCTCATGGAGTTGACTGACCGCCCCTGCTCCTGCCAGACCACAGAGAAAAAGGTAGAGAGGCCATGCTTGAGTTCAGGTTCTGTTTTCTCTTCTATTGGCCTGACCAGGTTGTCAAGGAGGAACAGCTCACAACTTGATACCGATCAAGCTGTTACCGCACGATGGCGGTATGGTATCAGAACAGACAAGGAGCCCTGCTCCAAGCATCTTTCTCCCGCCCTTCGAGTCTGAAAAAACACCATGAACAAAGATACAGGAAAATGTGGCTGCCAGGTATTTTGTTCAGATTAATGAAACCTGTTCATACTTTTGCATTTAATGTTTGCTTTCCGTTAGATATCAAACTGAGATGCAAGCCATCCAAACTCATCGGGCATCTTCTCTTTTCCAGATTTCCCTTTGTACTTGACGAAGATTTCCCACATTTGCTCTTATTCTCTCACCCTTTTATCTCCAGCAATTTTTCATGCTATCAAATTGTTTCGTGGTGTCAAGGGGCACACCTCAGGAATTCATGCCAAAGGAAGAAACAACAACAAAAAATGATATACCTAATGACTTGGTCAGTCTAGGCAACAGCCCACATGGTGGGTATTATTCTATCGCATTTTCCAAACTCCCTCCGGTCTTCATATGTTAGACCTTGTGTGTTGTGTTGGAGCAGCCACTTGGTGGAGCCCTAGGAGGAAGGACCAGAGACCTCACATGACTGAATGCAGGCAATCTCCTACTCCAATCTCCTCGTTAAGATCATACATTCTTCAGTTCAGTCCAGTTCAGTCACTCAGTCATGTCCGACTCTTTGTGACCCCATGAATTGCAGCACGCCAGGCCTCCCTGTCCATCACCAACTCCCGGAGTTCAGTCAGACTCACGTCCATCGAGTCAGTGATGCCATCCAGCCATCTCATCCTCTGTCGTCCCCTTCTCCAACTGCCCCCAATCCCTCCCAGCATCAGAGTCTTTTCCAATCAGTCAACTCTTCACATGAGGTGGCCAAAGTACTGGAGTTTCAGCTTCAGCATCATTCCCTCCAAAGAAATCCGAGGGATTGGCTTTCCCTTCAGAATGGACTGCTTGCATCGCCTTGCAGTCCAACAGACTCTCAAGAGTCTTCTCCAACACCACAGTTCAAAAGCATCAATTCTTCGGCGCTCAGCTTTCTTCACAGTCCAACTCTCACATCCGTACGTGACCACTGGAAAAACCATGGCCTTGACTAGACGGACCTTCGTTGGCAAAGTAAAGGCTCTGCTTTTCAATATGCTATCTAGGTTGGTCATAACTTTTCTTCCAAGGAGTAAGCATCTTTAATTTCATGGCTGCAGTCGCCATCTGCAGTGATTTTGGAATCACCGAAAATAAAGTAGTTAAAAACACCAATACACTGTGCTAACGCATAAATATGGAATTTAGAAAGATGGTAACGATAAGCGTGTATGCGAGACAGCAAAAGAGACACAGATGTATAGAACAGTCTTTTGGACTCTGTGGGAGAGGGTGGGGGGTGGGGATGATTCGGGAGAATGGCATTGAAACAGTCCAGGTTCGATGCATGATACTGGATGCTTTGGGCTGGTGCACTGGGATGACCCAGAGGGATGGTACCAGGAGGGAGAAGGGAGGGGAGTTCACGATGGGGAACACGTGTAGACCTGTGGGGGATTCATGTTGATATATGGAAAAACCAATACAATATTGTAAAGTATTGTAAATAATGTAAAGTAAACCGATACAATATTTTAAAGCTAACCTCCAATTAAAATAAATTTATATTAAAAAATAATAAATGTCATATATTATTTTTTTTAAAAAAAGACAAGACTAGTAGCTGGTTTCCTCACACCAGGAAAGTAAAAAGTAGCCATATTTCCTACTGCCTTTGTTCACAGTGTTTTTTCAAACTGGAAAGGCGGGAGAAGAATGCTTGGAGCAGGGCTCCTTGTCTGTTCTGAGACCATACCGCCATCGTGCGGAAAATGTTTGATCGGGCCCAAGCTGTGAGCTGCTCTTCTTTGCAAGGCCTAGCAGTGGAGGCAGGTCAGACCAATGTAGAACCAACAGAACCTGAACTCAAGCCTGGCCCCTCTCTACCTTTTTCTCTGTGGTCTGGCACGATCAGTGGACAGTCAGGTTCTGGGCTTAGTGTCTGAGCAGTCAGGGCCCAGGGCTCAGGAGCCCTCCAGCTGCTGCCCGGAAGTCCAGCCACCGGAAGGAGGGAGGTGGGGCCTGTTTCCTAACAGTGTGGGCTGGACTTAGAGCCAAGCAAGGAAAATGGGGGCATTTGTCCTGTGAATCTGCCCTTTGGGGTTCAGGCCTCCTGGTTACCCCTGGGTTGTAGGGTCTGGGCCCATTGTGACAAGAGCAACAGAGCGCAATGGACGGGCCAGTGCCAAGTACCCTACAGAGCCGGTGTCATTGATGGAGTTGAGGGTGACCAAACGTCTAAAGTATCATGGCTTGGAGCAAGAAGGGCCTGTATGGAAAGAATGGGCGCTTTGGTGGTGTGAGCCAGGACATCTCGGAGACTGCAGTAGCTCAAGGGAATGAAAATCAGGAATGTACTGGAAGCTGTAAGCGGCCGGCTGATTCCTGGGCCCTGGCCCCTCACGGAGTTGACTGACCGCCCCTGCTCCTGCCAGACCACAGAGAAAAAGGTAGAGAGGCCATGCTTGAGTTCAGGTTCTGTTTTCACTTCCATTGGCCTGACCAGGTTGTCAAGGAGGAACAGCTCACAGCTTGAGCCCGATCAAACTGTTACCGCACGATGGCGGTATGGTCTCAGAACAGACAAGGAGCCCTGCTCCAAGCATCTGTCTCCCGCCCTTCGAGTCTGAAAAAACACCATGAACAAAGATATAGGAAAATTGGCTGTCCAGTATTTTGTTCAGTTTGATGAAACCTGTTCATACTTTTGCATTTAATTTTTGCTTTCTGTTAGATATCACACTGAGATGTAAGTCATCCTACCTCATCGGGCATCCTCTCTTTTCCAGATTTCTTTTCCTAATTGACCAAGGCTTCCTACATTTGCTCTTATTCTCTCAGCCTTTTATTTCCAGTATTTTCTCATGCCATTAAATTGTTTTGTGGTGTCAAGGGGCAAAGCTCGGGAATTCATGCCTAAGAAAGGAAAAAAAAGAAGATATACCTAAGGACTTGGTCAGTCTAGGCAACAGCCCACGTGGTGGTCTTTATCCTATCGCATTTTCCATATTCCCTGGGGTCTTCATATGTTAGACCTTGTGTTGTGTTGGAGCAGCCATTTTGTGTAGCCCTAGGAGGAAGGACCAGAGACCTCACATGACTGAATGCAGGAAATCTCCTACTCCAATCTCCTACTTACAATCATACATTCTTACATGAGTATAAATTTCAATCACATGTGACACGTGACTTTGTCTCATGTTATCATTTAACATTAGGAAAAACAGGTATTTTCAGTACCATTCAATGGCCTTCAACTTTACTATGTATGTTTGTCACTTTTCTTTTACTTCAAGATCAGTCTTAAAATAGTATTTTCTTATCACTAAGACACAGAGTATGTTTCTACCTTTGCACAAACTCTTTGGCAGGACGTTATTTCATTTACCCATATCCATATCAATATATCTTTCAGAGTGCTTCAATTTTCTTATATTTTATTCTAGAACACATTTAGAAAATTACAAAGTCAAAAAAATGTCTTAGAACCTTCACTATGAGAAGAATTAATCACGTTCAAAATGTCTTTGCCATGCATCATCATCCTTTCGTTACATATGTAAGATATGTACTTTTATAAAACACTGTTCAAATTCCCCAATACTCTGATTGTTAAAACAAGTTCTTATCTAGCTTGAACGCTTTTCAAATATCATTAAGAAATCTTTGGAATACTGACATGTTTAAAATATTGCCATTATTACAATTTGAGGTAAAGTTCTTGTAACATAAAATTAATTATTTTCATATGTATAATTCAGTGACTGGAGAAGGCAATGGCACCCCACTCCAGTACTCTTGCCTGGAAAATCCCGTGGATGGAGGAGCCTGGAAGGCTGCAGTCCATGGGGTCCCTGAGGGTCGGACTGAGCGACTTCACTTTCACTTTTCACTTTCATGCATTGGAGAAGGAAATGGCAACCCACTCCAGTGTTCTTGCCTGGAGAATCCCAGGGACTGGGGAGCCTGGTGGGCTGCTGTCTATGGGGTCGAACAGAGTCGGACACGACTGAAGTGACTTAGCAATTCAGTGACATTTAATACACATGGAATGTTGTGCCAAGTATTATCTCTCTCTATCCTCAATTCATTTTCATTACCCCGAAAGAAACCCTAGATCCATGAACTAGTTTTTCTCCATTACCCAATTTGTCCAGCCCTTGGCAAATACTAATCTGCTTTTGCCTCTGTTGGATTCACCTACTCTAGCTATATCATATAAATGGAACCATACATAATGTGGCATTTCCTGTCTCTACTTTACCACTTGGCAGAATGATTTCAAGGTGCGTCAATGTCATAACATACACTGATGCTTCATTTCTTTTTATGGTGGAATAATATCCATTTTACCTATCCAGAGTAATGGAGAAAAACTATTTCATGGGTCTAGGGTTTCAAGAAAATTAGAGATACCAAGGGAACGTTTCATGCAACAAAGAGCACAATAAAGGACAGAAATGGTATGGACCTAACAGAAGCAGAAGATATTAAGAAGAGGTGGCAAGAATACACAGAAGAACTGTACAAAAAAGATCTTCATGACCTAGATAACTATGTTGGTGTGAAAACTCACCTAGAGCCAGACATCCTGGAATGTGAAGTCAAGTGGGCCTTAGGAAGCATCACTACAAACAAAGCTAGTGGAGGTGATGGAATTTCAGTTGAGCTATTTCAAATCCTAAAAGATGCTGTGAACGTGCTGCACTCAATATGCCAGCAAATTTGGAAAACTCAGTAGTGGCCACAAGACTGGAAAAGGTCAGTTTTCATTCCAATCCCAAAGAAAGGCAATGCCAAAGAATGTTCAAACTATTGCACGACTGCACTCATCTCACACACTAGCAAAGTAATGCTCAAAATTCTCCAAGCCAGGCTTCAACATTACAAGTACGTAAACTGAGAACTTCCAGATGTTCAAGCTGGTTTTATAAAAGGCAGAGGAACCAGAGGTCAAATTGCCAACATCTGCTGGATCATTGCAAGATCAAGAGAGTTCCAGAAAAACATCTATTTCTGCTTTATTGACTATGCCAAAGCCTTTGACTGTGTGGATCACAATAAACTGTGGAAAATTCTGAAAGAGATGGGAATACCAGACCACCTGACCTTCCTCCTGAGAAATCTGTATACAGGTCAAGAAGCAACAGTTAGAACTGGGAAAGGAATAGGTCAAAGCTGTAAATTGTCACCCTGCTTATTTAACTTATATGCAGAGTATATCATGCAAAATGCCGGGCTGGATGAAGCACAAGCTGGAATCAAGATTGCCGGGAGAAACATCAATAACCTCAGATACGCAGATGACACCATCCTTATGGCAGAAAGCGAAGAAGAACTAAAGAGGCTCTTGATGAAAGTGAGAGAGGAGAGTGAAAAAGTTGGTTTAAAACTCAGCATTCAGAATACTAAGATCATGGCATCTGGTCCCATCACTTCATGGCAAATAGATGGGGAAACAACGGATACAGTGACATACTTTATTTTGGGGGGCTCCAAAATCACTGCAGATGGTGACTGCAGCCATGAAATTAAAAGACACCTGCTGGTTGGAAGAAAAACTATGACCAACCTAAATAGCATATTACAAAGCAGAGAGATTACTTTACCAAGAAAGGTCCATCTAGTCAAAACTATGGTTTGACCAGTAGTCATGAATGGATGTGAGAGCTGGACTATGAAGAAAGCTGAGTGCCGAAGAATTGATGCTTTTGAACTGTGGTGTTGGAGAAGACTCTCAAGAGTCCCTTGGACTGCAAGGACACCAAACTAGTCAACCCTAAAGGAAATAAGTCCTGAATATTCATTGGAAGGACTAATGCTGAAGATGAAACTCCAATACTTTGGCCACCTGATGCAAAGTACCGAGTCATTGGAAAAGACCCTAATGCTGGGAAAGATTGAAGACAGGAGGAAAAGGGGATGACAGAGGATGAGATGGTTGGATGGGATCACTGACGTGATGGACATGAGTTTGGGTAGGCTCTGGGAGTTGGTGACGGACAGGGAAGCCTGGCGTGCTACAGTCCATGGGGTTGCAAAGCGTCAGACATGACTGAGCGACTGAACTGAACTGAGGGCTTCATTTGGGGTAATGAAAATGATTTGGAGGTGAATAGTGATAATACTTTGGAGAAGGGAATGGCAACCCACTCCAGTATTCCTACCTGGGGACTCCCATGGACACAGGAGCCTGGCGGGCCACAGTCCATGGGGTCGCAGTAGAGTCAGACATGACTGAGTGACTGAGCGCTTGATCATACTTGCACAGCATTTGGAGTATCCTAAATGTTGCTGAATTATGCCCATTAAAATGGTTAATCTATATCACATCTTGTTTATCAAATCATCAAGTGATGGAAATATTGCTTGTGTCCACCTTTTGGCTGTTGTGAATAGTCCGCTCTGCATATATCTATATACATGTATGTGTAAGTATTTGTTTTCAGTTCTTTGGGGTATATATCTTCCCAGGTGGCTCAGTGGTAAAGAACCTGCCTGTCAATGCAGGGGATGAAGGAGATGCGATTTAGATCCCTGCGTAGGGAAGAGCCCCTGGAGATGAATCCTAATGGCAACCCACTCTGGTATTCTTGCCTAAGAAGCTTGGAGGGCTACAGTCCATGGGGTCACAAAAAGTTGGACATGACTAAGTGACAGAGCACGCACACATGCTTGGAGTAGAATTGCTGGGTCATATTTAATTTTGTTTTGCTGCAGGATAAATTCTAAAAGAATTCCAAATGACCTTTTAACAGTTCACCTGCAACTCTTACTGTTCTGAAATGAAAGATCTTGCCTTCAGAAATAAAGTTATGATAGTAAAATTCTTGAATTAACTTTGTGCCATATGATTATTCTATGTTTAAATATTAGAAACATCACCAAACTGTTTTCCATAGAGCTGCACATTTTCAATTCCCACCAGCACTGCATGAATGTTCTAATTTCTCCACATCCTCATCAATGCTTGTACTTTTCTTTCCTTTCTTACATTGTACTGGCCATAAAGAGGTACCACTTGGTGGGTTTAATTTACATTTTTGTTTTGACTGCTATGTATCTTTTCATGGGTTTGCTGGCCATTTATGTATCTCCTTTATATGTATGCCTATGGATGATTCATGTTGATGTTTGGCAGAAACCAACACGATTCTGTAAAGCAATTATCTTCCAATTAAAAAATAAATTTAAAATTTTTAAAAAGTGAAAGTGTTAGTTGCTCACTCTGTCCGCCTTTTTGCAACCCCATGGACTGTAGCCCACCAGGCTCCTCTGTCCATGAGGCTTTCCCAGGCAGCAATACCAGAGTGGGTAGCCATTCCCTTCTCCAGAAGATCTTCCCGACCCAGGAATCAAACCCAGGTCTCCTGCATTGTAGGCAGATCTTTTACAGTCCAAGCCACCAGGGAAGCCCATGTATCGTGAAGAAACATATATTCAAGTCCTTTTCCTATTTTTTAATTGGGTTGTCTTTTTGTCACTGAGTTCTTTATATACTCTGGATACTAGAACTTTGGAAGACAAACAGTTTGCAAGTATTTTCTCCCATTTTCAAGATTGCCCTTTCACTTTCTTGATAGGGTCCTTTGATGCACAAAAGTTGTTACCATTACCAAATTCAAGGTCATGAAGCTTGTCCTTATATTTTTCTCTACAAGTTTATACTTTCAACCTCTTACACTTAGAACTTAGACACATACTGAGTTTATTATTGTATATGGTGTGAAGTAGGTGTCTAAGTCATTTTTTATTTCAGCACCATTTGTTAAGAGACAACTCTCTGCCCTTTAAATTACCTACACACCTTTTTCAAAAATCATTTGATCACAGAGTATGGGTTGATTCTCCACTCTCAATCTATTTAATTGTTCTAAGGGTCTATTCTTATTTGGTATCACACTGATTTGATTATTGTAGGTTTCTAGCAAGTTTTGAAATACGGAAATCAGTCCCCCAGCTTGATTTTTCACATTCAAGATTATTTTGGCTACAGAAGTCAGTTGCAATTCCATAGAAATTTTAGGATTAGCTTTTCCATTTCTGCAAAAAGAGTGTTGTTGGGATAATGACAGAGATTATAGTGAATTTGTAGTACCCCTTGGGGTAGTACTACTGTCTTGACAATATTTAGTTTTCCAACCCATGAATAAAAGATCATCCTTAATTGTCAGTAATTTTCAATGTACTAGGCTTCTATTTCCTTGGTTATATGTAGTCTTAAGAATATTATTCATTTTGAAGCTATTACAAATGGAATTGCTTTCACTTCATTTGCAGATTGTTCATTGCTAGTTTCTACAAATAGGGGTTGATTTCTGTGAGTTGCTTTTCTATCCTATAGTACTTGCTAAATTCATTAATCAGCATTTATATTGCTTTTGTGGATTTCTTAGATATTAAATGTAAGCATTTTATTTCTGAAGACAGATAATTTTACTACTTCTTTTCTAATCTGGCTGCCTTTAATACATTTTTCTAGCCTGATTACCTTGGCTAAAATATTCAATAGAATTGACAAAAGTGGGTATTCTTCTCTTTTTCCGGATGTCAGGAGTAAAGAATTCAGAAATCTTCTTTGAACGAGTTATAAATGATAAAAACTTGTTTGTTAACAAACATAGTACTTGGGAATTTGAACATTATTTTATAAAAGTACATATCTTACATACTTATGTACAGGGAAGGGATGATGATGATGTGTGGAAAGGACATTTTGAAAGTGGTTCATTCTTCTCATTGTGAATGACCTAAAATATATTTTGACATTATAATATCCTAAACATGTTTGGCTCAGATGGTAAAGAATCTGCCTGCAGTGCAGGAGACCCGGGTTTGAACCCTGGGTCAGGAAGATCCCCTGAGAAGGAAATGGCAACCCACTCCAGTTTTCTTCCCTGGAGAATTCCATGGACAGAGAAGTCTGGTGGGCTACAGTCCGTGGTGTCACAAAGAGTCAGACACAACTGAGCGACTAATACAACAAACGTGTTCTATTTCTTATAAAATATAATAAAATTCAGGCTTCCCTTGTGGCTTAAGGGAAAGAATCTGCCCGCCAATGCAGGAGACACAGGTTCAATCCCTGATCCTGAAAGATCCCACATGCCATGGGGCAACTAAGCCTGTGTACAGTTACAAATCCTGTGCTCTAGAGCCTGGGAGCTGCAACTACTGAGCCCATACATTGCAACTACTGAAGTCCGCGTGCCATATAGCCTGTGCCCCATAAGAAGGGAAGCCATCATAAGGAGAAGCTCCTGTACTGCAACTAGAGAAAAGCCCACACAGCAGTGAAGACCCAGCAGAGTAAAAAATCTTTTCTTTAATAGAAGAAAAGTTAATAACTCTGAAAGATACCTTAATATGGAAATGTGTAAATGATACAAGATGCTGCTAAAGACTTTGTGCAAAAGTAAAAATAAGCTCTGTTTCTTACCAATGAGAAAATATTATAAAATGGATCTTGAAGTAAAAAAAAAAGTGTCAAACATAAACAGTAAAGTCTAAGGCCATTTAATGGCATGGAAAATGCTTGATTTTTAGTGTCAAATTATGTGACAAAGTCACAGGTCACATCTGATTGGAATTTATACTCATGTAACAATGTATGATTCTCATTAGAAGATTGTCTACATTCAGTCACGCGAGGTCTCCAGTCCTTCCTCCTAGAGCTCCACCAAATGGCTCCTCCAACTCAACACACAAGATCTAACATATGAAGAGCCCAGGGAATTTGGGAAGTGAGATAGAATAATAATCACATTGCTCATTGCCCAGATTGGCCAAGTCCTTAGGCATAGTCATTTTCTTTTCTCTCTTAGGCACGGATCCCTCAGGTTTGCCCCTTGATACCTCCAAATAATTTGATATCATGAGAAAATACTGGAGATAAAGTGTTGGGTGAAGAAGAGCAAATGTGGGAAGACTTGGTCAAGTAGAAAATGGAATCTAGAAAAATGAAGATTCCTGATGAGGTTGGGCCACTTAGATCTCATTTTGATATCCAATGGAAACCAAAAAACTAACCAAGACTAAGACATGGTTTCCTCAAACCAAGCAAAATACAAGGCAGCCATATTTCCTGGTGTCTTTGTTCCTGGTGTTTTTTCAGACTTGAAGGGAGGGAGGAGAATGCTTGGAGCAGGGCTTCTTGTCTGTTCCGGGATAATACTGCCATCGTGCGGAAACAGTTTGATCGGGCCCAAGCTGTGATCAGTTCTTCCTTCAGAGGAACAGTGGAGGTAGCTCAGGTCAATGCAAGCCTAACACACCTGAGCCCAAGCCTGGCATGCTCTTTGTTGCCTGGCAGGAACAGGGACAGAGTCAGGCTTCGGCTTAGTGTCTAATCAGTGAGGGGCCAGGGCCCAGGGGCCCTCCAGTTTCTGCCAGGAAGTCCAAGCATAGGAAGGAGGGAGACGGGGCCTCCGTTTCCCAACACTGTGGATGGGACTTAGAGCCAAGTGCAGAAAGGGAGGCATTAGTCTTGTGACTAACACCTTTTGGGTGTTGTGGGGCCTGGGCCCATTGTGACAGGGGTGACAGAGGGCAGTGGACTGACCAGTGCCAAGGACCCTAAAGAGCCGGTGTCATTGATGAAGTTGAATCCACCCAAAAGCCTATAGTAAAGCCAGGAAAACCCATGGACAAATGAGCATGGCAGGCTACAGTCCATGGGGTTGCAAAGAGTCAGACAGAAACTGAGCAACTGAGCACAAAAGCACACACACACCCTAGCTTGGAGTAAGAAGGACCCATTTGGAAGAAATGGGAATAGACTGACTTGCTGGTGTGAGCCAGAGGCTTCTTCTAGGAGACTGTAAATTTCTCAAGTGATGAGAATTCACAAACCTTCGAAGGTCAAATAGAAACAGTTGATCACAAATGCCACTTTCCTGCAGCATCCACCATTACCAACGTGATAAATATTCAAATATTATGTATGATTAACCACAAAAGCTGATACCATTTAAGTAAATAGATACAAGCCAATCAATCAGTGTGTGTGTGTTAAACACTCACTTGTGTCTGACTCTTTGAGACTCCATGGACATAGCCCACCAGGCTCCTCTCTCCATGGAATCCTCCAGGTAAGAATACTGCAGAATATTGCCATTCCCTTCTCCAGGGGATCTTCCCGACCCAGTAATGGAACCCAGGTCTCATGCATTGCAAGCAGATTCTTTACCTTCTGAGCCACCAGGGAAGCCCATCAATATTTGATCAAAGGAGTGTTCACGTACATACATAGACAATCATAGAAAATCTTAGCTCAATTCCATCCTGGTAATAAAATAGGTAGAATTAAGTGCCATGGATATTTCCCACAATTTTAGATAATTTGAAATTTCCAATAGTATTAATCTTTATGTGGTAACTAATAATACTTTCCTTGCTAAATATTATAATACTTTTAAAACTGTTGTTCAAATCCTAAGGATATTAAAATATCTGGCAATAATACTTTTTAAATTGTTGTTCAAATCCTAAGGATATTAAAATATCTGGCAAAGAAATACAAAATCTGACAATTATAAAGAAGTAAATGTAGGATATTCATTATTGGCCAAAGCTCAGTAAAATCTCAATACCTAAATTTATTACAGTCCGGTTGTTATTCTATTTATAATTTTAAAGGCTGCAGCAGGTGTGTATGAACGTTTTGTTTGTTAAGGATTTCAAATGACAATTTTTATGTGGAATTTCCATACAGTTGGAGATTTGTCCTGTTAGTTTCTTAGGTCTTACATAGAGAGGCTACTTAAATGTCATTAAGTATAGATGACTGGATTTTGTGTCAAGTAATGATTTATTAAAACCATTGACTATAACAGCGAAATATTTAGTCATTTCATTATGTGGATAGTGCTGTGTCATTTTTAGAGAATATGATGTTATACAGAATACTATCAAAATTAAGCCTTGTTTGTCACTCTACATGGGCAAAATTGAAAGTACACCCACAAAAAAATCACCTTAGAAGTGAAGACACCATTAGTTGTTTTCTCCAAATATTTAAACATAAATTCCAATGTTAATGTTGGCTTTGTACAATACGTAAATGTATGTTTGGTTCAGACTTACCACATTGCTTCAGTTCAGTTCAGTCGCACAGTCATGTCCGACTCTTTGCAACCCCATGCACGCCAGGCTTTCCTGTCCATCACCAACTCTCGGAGCCTGCTCAAATTCATGTCCATCAAGTTGGTGAGGCCATCCAACTATCTCATCCTCTGTCATCCCCTTCTCTTCCCACTTTCAATCTTTCCGAGTATCAGGGTCTTTTCAGATGAGTCAGTTCTTTACATCAGGTGACCAAAATATTGGAGTTTCATCTTCAACATCAGTCCTTCCAATGAATATTCAGAACTGATTTCCTTTAGGATTGACTAATTTGATCTCCGTGCAGTCCAAGGGACTCTCAAGAGTCTTCTCCAACACCACAGCTCAAAAACATCAATGCTTTGACACTCAGCTTTCTTTATATTCCTACTCTCACACTGATACATGACTACTAGAAAAACCATAGCTTTGACTAGATGGACCTTTGTTGGCAAAGTAATGTCTCTGCTTTTTAATATGCTGTCTAGCTTGGTCATAGCTTTTCTTCCAAGGAGCAAGCGTCTTTTAATTTCATGGCTGCAGTCACCATTTGCAGTGATTTTGGAGTCCCCCAAAATAAAGTAGTTTAGAAGTAGAGTAAAACCACATAGCTTAGAAGTAGGTAAAACATGATCCTCAAAGTGCAGCAGTTTGCTTTCCATCTTAAATCACAGGAAGGAAATAATGCCATCTTGCCTGGCAGGCTGCAGTCCATAGGGTCGCACAGAGTCTGACATAACAGAAGAGACTTTGCACACACCAACCCCAAAGCCAGGTCTTTGCCCACCCTGCAAGAACTGAGATAACATCAGGGGCAGGTCAGGAAAAAGGTATTGACCCTGGGCTTTACAGTGAACCTGGAAAGACACAGAAGTTCCCAGCTGGTGGGTAGGTTCAGAGAATGTAGGCCTTCCACTACATTAGTGATTTTCATCCACTTGACCATCTGCAGGCTCCTAGAAAATGTTCTGACTCAAACCAGCAAATCAGTGTATTCCCATTCCTTCCATACAGGTATTTCTTGCTCCAGGCCATGGTACTTTGTTTAGACTTTTGGTCACCCTCAACTTTGTCAATGACATCAGCTATTTAAGGTACTTAGCATTAGCCAGTCCACTGGGCTCTGTCATTCCAGCCACAATGGGCTCAGACCCTACAAAGGGCAGATTCACAAGACAAATGCCCCCATTTTCAATGCTTGGCTCTAAGGCCCACCACACTGTTATGAAACTGAGGCCCCGCCTCCCTCCTTCCGGTGGCTGGACTTCCTGGCAGCAGCTGGAGGGCTCCTGGGCCCTGGGCCCTGACTGATCAGATACTAAGCCCAGAACCTGACTGTCCACTGATCCTGCCAGATCACACAGAAAAAGGTAGAGAGCCCAGGCTTGAGTTCCGGTTCTGTTGTTCCTAAGTTGGTCTGACCAGCCTCCACTGCTAGGCCTAGCGCGGAAGACCAGCTCACAGCTTGGACCTGATCAAATTATTTCCGCATGATGGCAGTGTTGTCCCGGTACTGAAACTTCCTACTCCAAGCATTCTTTTCCCTCCGCCCTTCGAGTCTGAAAAAAACACTGTAAACAGACAAAGACACCAGGAAATATGGCTGCCTTGTATTTGACTCAATTCAAGGAAACCTGGTCAAATTTTTGCATTTTCTTTTTGGTTTCCATTGGATATCAAACTGAGAACAAAGGCACCCGACTTCATCACACATCTGTTCTCCAGATTTCAGTTTTTACTTGATCATGTCTTCCCACATTAGGTCTTTTCCACTCAGTTTTTTGTCTCCAGCATTTTCTCAAGCTATCATATTGTTTGGAGGCATCATGGATTCAGGATCCATGCCTAAGAGACAAAAGACAATGACTGTGCCTAAGGACTTGCCAAATCTAGGCAACAGGCCACATGTTTATTATCTTGTCTCACTCAGAAGGTAAAGCATCGGCCTGCAATGAAGGAGACCCAGGTTTGATCCATGGGTCAGGAAGATCTCCTGGAGAAGGAACTGGCAAAACATGCCAGCATTCTTCCCTGGAGAATTCAATGGAGAGAGGAACATGGTGGACTACAGTCCACAAGGTCTCAAAGAGTGAGGCACAACTGAGCGAATAACACACACACTTTCCAAATTTCCTGGGGTCTTCAAATTCTAGGCTTTATGCATTGACTTGAAGAAGCCATTTGATGAAGCTCTAGGAGGATGACCCAGATACCTCTCACGACTGAATGCAGACAATTGCCTACTTGTAATCATACACTCTTACAGGACTATAAATTCCAATCAGACGGGACACGTGACTTTGTCTAATGGTATCATCATACAACAATTGGAAAAAAAAACAGGCATTTTCTATGTCATTACATGGCCTTAGACCTTATTGTATATTATCACTTTTTTTACTTAAAGATTCATTTTATAATATTTTCTCATTAGTAAGAAAGAAACAGAGCTTGTTTTTACTTATGGACAAAGTCTTTGTTAGCACCTTGTATCATTTATACATATCCATATTAATAGGTCTTTCAGAGCACTTGAATTTCATATATTTTATTCTAGAACACAGTTAGTTAGGATACTATAATGTCAAAAATACATGTTAGGTCATTTACAATGAGAAGAATTAACCACTTTCAAAATGTCCTTGGCGTGTATCATCATCACTTCGCTATGTACGTGCAATATGTACTTTTGTAAAATACTGTTCAAATTCCCCAGTACTATGCTTTTTAAAACACTTTTTATCACTTGGAGCTTATTCAAACAAGATTCATGAATTCTTTACCTCTGACACCCAAGATAAGAATGCTCATATTTGTCAATTCTATTGAATGTTTTAGCCAGGGTAATTAGGCAAGAAAAATATATTAAAGGCATCCAAATCAAAAAGGAAGTAGTAATATTATCTGTCTTCAGATAACATGGTTACATACAAAGAAAATATCAAGAAATGCACATTTTAGTGCTGATTAATGTATTTAGCAAGTACTATAGGCTTCCCTTGTAGCTCAGGAGGTAAAGAATCTGCCTGGAATGCAGGAGACCTGGGTTCAATCCCTGGGTTGGGAAGATCCCCTGGAGAAGGAAATGGCAACCCACTCCAGTATCCTTCCCTGGAAAGTCTCATGGACAGAAGAGCTTGGTGGGCTGCAGTCTGTGGGGTCGCAAAGAGTCAGGCATGACTGAGCAACTAACACTTACATACTTATAGGATAGAAAAGGAGCTCACAGAAATCAGTCATATTTGAATAAACTAGCAATGAATAATCTGCAAAGGAAATGAAAACAATTCCATTTGCTATAGTTTCAAAATGAACAGTATACTTAGGACAATAAATAAGTAAAAATTAGAAGTGCATTGAAAGTTACTGACAGTTAAAGATGACTTAAAAAAGATATCTTTTACTCATGGGTTGGAAGGCTAAATATTGTCAACACAGTAGTACTACCCTAAGGGATCTACAAATTCAATATAATCTCTGTCATTATCCCAACAACACTCTTTTTGCAGAAATGGAAAAGCTAATCCTAAAATTGCTATGGAATTGCAACTGATTTCTGTAGTGAAAATAATCTTGAATTTGAAAAACCAAGCTGGAGGACTGACTTTCATATTTCAAAACTTGCTAGAAAGCTACAGTAATAAAAGCAGTGTGATACTAAAATATGAATAGACGAATGGAACAATAAATAGACTGGAAGTGCAGAATCAACCCATACACTATGGTCAATTGATTTTTAAAAACCACGCCTGAGAATTCAAAGTGTTACAGGGAAGAACTGATTCCCTGATGGATCTGTTTATTTTTCTCTAACCTTTGCTTCCTATTGGTTTTGTTCACAAAAAGGATATTGTTGATACATAATGGGCTGCCTTGGGGAACCCTGCCCCTCTGCCTGAATGTTAAACCAAATGTCTTTGTTCAACACACCATATATCTATGGATGGCTACAGGAAGGAAAAAATTAACACATCTCCTCCATGAGGCTGGCAATTCCAGGAGATATTTGCAAGATTAATGTCCTTTTAACTTTACTTGCTATCTCCCCCCATCACTGTTCTATAATAGAACCTGGCATCCAGACCCCTGTATGATCATCATTTTGCGACATAACTCTGCCATCTTCTTGGTCTGCTAGCTTTCTAAATAAAGTCATATTCCTTGCCTTAATACTTTGTCTCTCAGTTAACTGGCCTGTCATATAGAGAGCAGAGCAAGCAGAGTTGCCTATTTAACAAATAAATGGTGCTAAGAAAACTGGCTATCCATATACAAAAAAATGACTTCAGACACATCTTCACACCATACCCAATAATTAAATCAGTATGGGTCAAAGTTCTAAATGTAAGAGGTGAAAATATAAAACTTAAGAGACAAATATAAGGACAAAGCTTCATGACCTTGGATTTGATCATGGTTTCTTAGATATGTCACTAGAAGAAGAGGAAAAAATTTTTTTCATCAAAATCTAAAAATGAAACAAAACCCCCCACAAACATTTGTGCATCAAATGACACTATCAAGAAAGTAAACGGACAATCTGGAAAACGGAAGAAAATCAGTTCATTTCAGTTGCTCAGTCATGTCCGACTCTTTGTGTCCCCACGGACTGCAGCACACCAGGCCTCCCTGTCCATCACCAACTCCGGAGTTTACTCAAACTCATGCTCACTGAGTCGGTGATGCCATCCAACCATCTCATCCTCTATCGTCCCCTTCTCTCACCTTCACTGTTTCCCAGCATCAGGGTCTTTTAAAATGAGTCAGCTCTTCGCATGAGGTGGCCAAAGTACTGGAGTTTCAGCTTCAACATCAGTCGTTCCAATGAACATTCAGGACTGATTTCCTTTAGGATGGACTGGTTTGATCTCCTTGCAGTCCAAGGGACTCTCAGGAGTCTTCTCCAACACCACAGTTCAAAAGCATCAATTCTTTGGCACTCAGCTTTCTTTATAGTCCAACTCTCACATCCATACATGACCACTGGAAAAACCATAGCCTTGACTAGACAGACCTTTGTTGGCAAAGTAATGTCTCTGCTTTTCAATATGCTGTCTAGGTTGGTCATAACTTTTCTTCCAAGGAGTAAGCATCTTTTAATTTCATGGCTGCAGTCACCATCTGCAGTGATTTTGGAGCCCAAAGAAATAAAGTCTACCATTGTTTCCACTGTTTCCCCATCCATTTGCCGTGAAGTAATGGGACCAGATGCCATGATCTTTGTTTTCTGAATGTTGAGCTTTAAGCCAACTTTTTCACTCTCTTTCACTTTTATCAAGAGGCTCTTTAGTTCTTCACTTTCTACCATAAGGGTGGTGTCATCTGCATATCTGAGGTTATTGATATTTCTCTCAGCAATCTCAATTCCAGCTTGTGATTCATCCAGCCCAGCATTTCTCATGAAATGGCGTCAGGAGTGGCATCTACGCTTTGCTGGAGCAGCCGTGAGGAGATACCCCACATCCAAAGTCAGGACCAGCAGCTGCACTTTGCTGGACCAGCCGTGTGGAGATTCCCCACGTCCAAGGTCAGAGAAACCCCAGTAAGATGGTCGGTGCTGGAGCGGTTGTGAGGAGATACCTCATGTCCAAGGGCAAAGGAGAAGCCCCAGCAAGACAGTAGGAGGGGCGAATTCACGTTTAGAATCAAATCCCATTCCTGCCAGAGATGCTCAGAGGGCTCAAACAAACCTTGTGTGCACAGGACCCAGGGACCCCACAAAGACTGAACCAGAACTGTGTTTGAGTGTCTCCTGTGGAGGTACAGGTCGGCGGTGGTCTGCCTCAGGACAGGGGCTCTGGGTGCAGCAGACCTGGGTGTGGGATAAGCCCTCTTGGAGGAGGTCACCATTAACCCCACCATGGAGCTGCCAGAACCTTGTGCACAAACAGAAGCTTGTGCACGCTAGGACCCAGGGGAAAGGAGCAGTGAACCCACAAGAGACTGACCCAGACTTGCCTATGGGTGTCTGGGAGTCTAGGCGGAGGCGTGGGTCGGTGGTGGCGTGCTGCAGGGTTGGGGGCACTGAGAGTAGCAGTGCATGCCTGGGACCTTTTGAGGGAGGTCTCCATTATCTTCCTTACCTCCACCACAGTTTGGAAGAAAATATTTGCAAATTATTTATCTTCCAAAGTTCTAGTATCTATAGTACATAAAGAACCCAGGAATGAAATGACAACCTAATTCAAAAAATAGGAAAAGGACTTGAATATACATTTCTCACAAGAAGATATATAAATGGCCAGTAAGAACATGAAAAGATACATAACAGTCAAAACAGAATTGTAAATTAAAACCACTAAGCAATACCTCTTTATGCCCACTATAATGTAAAAAATAAAGGAAAGTACAACAATTGATGAGGGTATAGGAACTGTGCTGACCTGAATCCAAAATATGCAGCTGCCATGGAAAGCAGTTTGGCAATGCTTCAAATATTTAAACACAGAATTACCTCGGGGCACAAAATTATTTCAAGAATTTTACTATCGTAACTTTTACGTCTGAAGGCAGGGTCTGTCTTTGCAGAACAAAAAGAATTGCAGGTGAACTGTGAAAAGGAAAGGCCATTAGTAGTTCTTCTAGAATTTACCCTGCAGCAAAACAAATAAAATTAAATATTTAAATAAATCTTAGTCTAAGTTCATCCAATGTAAGCAGAAAAATTTCAAGATGGTTTTTAAACTTAATCCCAGGTGACTTACCCAGGGATATTGCTAATGGTGTGACAAGGGAAGCAGAAGAAAGACTGGGAAAAAAAATTACCATATAACCCAGCAATTCTACTCCAAAATATATACCCAAAAGAAGTGAAAAAAAGTACTTATACAAGTACACATATAAACATATATTCATAACAGCCCAAGCCCAAGCCCAAATATTTCCATCACTTGATGATTTGATAAATAAGATGTGATATAGATTAACCATTTTAATGGGTATAATTCAGCAACACTTAGGATATTCCAAATGCTGTGAAAGTATTATTTCTATTCACCTCCAAATCATTTTCATTACCCCAAATGTAACCTTATATCCATAAAATAGTTTTTCTCCATTACCCTGTGAATATGTAAAATGGATATTATTCAGCCATAAAAATAAATGAAGCACCGATATATGTTATGACATTGATGTCCCTTGAAATCATTCTGCTAAGTGGTAAAGGAAAAACAGGAAATGCCACATAATGTATGGTTCCATTTACATGACATAACTAGAGTAGGTAAATTCAACAGAGGCAGAAAGCAGATTAGTTCTTGCAAAGAACTGAACAACTTGGGTAATGGAGAAAAACTAGTTCATGTATTTAGGGTTTCTTTTGGGGTAAAGAAAATCAGTTGCAGGTAGATACAGAAAATACTTGCACGACATTCCGAGTGTATTAAATGTCACTGAATTAATAATTAATTTTATGTTACATGAATTTGACCTCAAATTGTAAAAGTAGCAATATTTTAAACATGCTAGTATTCCAAAGATTTATTAATGATATTTGAAAAACATTCAAGCTATAAGTGATAAGAACTTAACAATCATAGTACTGCGGGACTGGAACAGTATTTTATAAAAGTATGTATCTTATATACATAGGGAAGGGATGATGATGCATGGCAAAGACATTTTGAAAGTGGTTAATTCTTCTCATAGTGAATGATCAAGCATATATTTTTGACTTTATAATTTCCTAAACGTGTTCTGGAATAAAATATAAGAAAATTAAAGTACTCTGAAAGATCTATTAATATGGATATGGGTAAATGATATAAGGTCCTGCTAAAGATGTAGAAATCCTGATAGCTCAGCAGGTAAAGAACCAGCTTGCCACTGCAGGAGACTGAGGAGATGTGGGTTCAAACCCTGGGTTGGGAAGATCCCCTAGAGAAGGAAATGGCAACCACTCCAGTACTCTCACCTGGAGAATCCCATGGACAGAGGAGCCTGGCGGGCTACAGTCCCTGGGGTCCTGGAGTTGGACACAACTGAGTAAGCACCTACTGAAAAGACCTTGTCAGTTCAGTTCAGTTTGGTTGCTCAGTCATGTCTGGCTCTTCTGCAAAGGTAGAAACAAGCTCTGTGTCTAACTAATGAGAAATTATTATAAGGTTGTTCTTTAAGTAAGAAAACACACACACACACACACACATTGACACTGTTGGGTGCAAATGCAAATTGATACGGCCACTATGGAGAACAGTATGGAGAATCCTTAAGAAAATCAGGAATAAAACTACCAGATGACTCAGCAATCCCACTACTGGGCATATACCCTGAGGAAACAATAATCGAAAAAGACACATGTAATCCAATCAATGTTCATTGCAGCACTATTTACAACAGCTAGGACATGGTGGCAGCCAAGATGTCCATTGACAGATGAATGGATAAAGAAGTTGTGGTACATATACACAATGGAATATTATTCAGCTATAAAAAGAATGCATCTGAGTCAGTTCCAATGAGATGGATGAACCTAGAGCCTATTACACAAAGTGAAGTCAGAAACAGAAAGATAAATATCGTATATTAACACAAACACATGGAATCTAGAAAGATGCTAATGATGAACTTACCTACAGAGCAGCAATGGAGGTACAGACAGAGAACAGACTTTTGGACACAATGCAGAAGGGAAAAGGTGGGATGATTTCAGAGAGTAGCACTGAA